>NC_047507.1:6911467-7211467 GCF_902827115.2 Pseudochaenichthys georgianus | reverse complement strand
CATGTCTTTCGTTACGGAGGACAGGAAGACCGCTCAGGAATCCACCTTCCCCAACACGTACACCTTTGACCTCTTCGGTGGAGTGGATGTAAGTTGGACATTCCTGGTGCTGTACTCTCTGTAATTATTGGACGACGTACAGAGGCTTCCTACTGGAGAATCTGTCGTGATGTGTAGCACAGCACTTACTACTATTTGCTCACAGCACTGAATTCCAATTTCTCTATTTCCCTGAAGCTGCTTGTGGAGATCTTGATGAGACCCACATTAACTATGCAGAAGAAAAAACCCAATAGTAAGTTGTGACTTCACATTTGTGAATGGATCTGCTTTTACTGGGAAGTTAACACATTTTTAACTGAATATAATGGATTTAAAATTCATGATAAGTTCTCAATTTGACTACAACGTGTGTGTTTCTGTTCCCGCAGTGAATGATGACTTGGTCAAGGACTGCCTTAGTGTTCTCTACAACTGTTGTATATGTGTAAGTATCCTGTTACATTTGGTAAATGTCAGAGGTGCATCAAACCGGGCTTCTATATTGCGAGTGTGTGTAACTAGAAGTACGTTCGTGCCGTTTATATTTCTAAAACACATTACAGTCAGGAGTGTGCATGATTTAAACTGCTCATTTTATTTGTATCAATTCACAGACGGAGGGGGTCACAAAGAGCCTGGCAGCGAGGGATGACTTTGTTCTGTTTCTCTTCACCCTGATGACAAACAAGAAGACCTTCCTACAGACCGCTACTCTAATTGAAGATATTCTCGGAGTCAAAAAGGTCAGAGTTAAACTTGTATTTGTTTATGGCACCTCGGAAATGAAAAGGTTACTTTGTGATTTGTGCAGCCGTGACTCATTTGTCAAACCAGCAACAGACGCTGAGTTTTACGAGCCTTTAAATCTTTGCTCACCTGTTATGTCTTGTTATGTTACAACTCTCTGCTGTCCATGTTCAAACATCATGCCGGAATGGTTGTGCCTTGCAGAGCTGCAAACATCACACCTATGCTATAATATTGGAAGCATGCTGTTTTCAGCTTGAACTGAGCGGTGGTGGCGAAGTCCATAGGGACTTGGCTTCAAGCTTGGCAACTGGAAGGTCACCAGTTCAAGTCCCGCAAAGACCAAGTGCTACCGAGGTGTCCCTGAGCAAGGCACCGTTCCCCACACTGCTCCCCGGGCGCCGTAATGATGGCAGCCCACTGCTCCTAACACTATGATGGGTCAAATGCAGAGAAACCGTTTCGTCACATAGTACCTGTACTACGTAATGACAATAAGTTCAATCTTCTTCAACTTCTCTTGACATTCTTGAACATTTTAAAATACATATCATTTGTTTAGCTCTGTATCGTGGACATTTTTTAATTGTTCAGCTTACTTTAAAAACATTGAACTCCATAGTCTGCTTTCTTTATACATTATGTGCGTTACTAAATCTTTAAATGTTTTTAAAAGTGCTACTCCCTGAAGCTGCATGTGGAGAGTTTGTAGACACTGTTGTTGTAGCTTGTGCATTTTAATAATCTACAAGTCTGAGCTTCATATCGATAGCAAAAATGGGGTTGCTTTGTTTTTCCTCCCTTCATATTTCTGGTTCTCTTATTGTGAAGTGATGTAAAGACAGCAAGGAGCAGTTTGACAACAATGTATTCTCTTGATCTTTTGTAGTTGACTTGTTGAAATAATTTAAACCGGGGACATCTGTGATGTAACCTTCAAAAGCAAATATAATACTTTATACAATTGTACTTTTTAGGTCACAACAATGGGCAAAACCTCACAGGGTATTAGGGCTGTGCATCTTCACTGGTCTCACGATTCGATTCGATTACGATTATCCTGTCTTCGATTCGGTTCGATATCCCGGTGCATCACGGTGCATCACGATTCATACCAATGCGTTGCATCCTCAATTTTCTATATTACTGCACATGGCTTATTTTTCAAATGCATACATGCAGTCAATACATATGAACTCTCTTTTTATTATTTAGAAAGTGCTTCAGAAATCAATAACATAAATGTCTTGACATTAATTTATAAACCAAAATAAATGAATTGTATAGGTCTAGCCTCCGTGTGTGAAGTTGTTCCATCCTCAAAAACAAAAAGCTAATGCTTCTGCAGTCGAGCTGCAGCTTCTAGCAACGGCCTTCTGTTAAAGAAAGGACACTGAATGTCCTGAATGAGGCATCACACACAGGACTTGAGTCTGAACACAGCAGACAACAGGAGGATTTACAACAGCATATACAAACTAAATAGTGCATGTGGGCACACTCACATTCTCTGTCTCACTGTTACATGAATCCCATGAATGTATGAGATTAAATTAGCTTCATTATATCTCAGTGGATTAAGTGAATAACAAAGTTTCTATCGGGTCACTATCAGCCTGTCACTCATTATTTCAGGGAGGGGGCGGGGCTTGGAGGAACGGAGAGGAGACGGTGATCGCGGAAGCTTTTTTCCTCCTGCCTTCACAAACTTTACACACGTATATATCGTCTGAAAATTTCTAGAGGACATTCATACTTGCAATCCAAGACTTAATTAAATCCACCAAAAACTGGACATGATTGTAACGCGATTATTTTTGAAAAACATAAATCCCTGTCTGTGTCTCTGAGCCGCAGCGACACGGAGTGATTCAGAGCGGGTCCTTCTGCTGTTGGTTCTGGACTGGTGGTGTTGTGTTGGTGGATAAAGCAGACTGCTCCATGTTCGGTGTTGCTGTGCCGCTGTCACGTCTGTTCCCTGATCTCTGCGTCACCGACCGATGACAGAAAAAACGTTATAGTAAAGCCGCGGCCGGAAAATCAGGAAGCAACGTTACTACTCTATAACCGATTATCTTCCGTCACTGCATCGAGACCGAATCGTCCACGTCCGCATCGCAATGCATCGTAGAAACGATTATTTTCAATACCCCTACAGGGTATTCAGCATATAAAAATACCAAACGATACTTTATTATCCCTGCAAGGACATTTCTTCTGTCTCTGCTTCCTGCTGTTCCACAAACATACAAAAATCATACCACACTACATTTACATTTATATAATAACAGATGGCTATGTTCAGGGTTCCCGCGGGGTCTTAAAAAGTCTTACATTTGATAATCAGAATTTAAGGCCTTAAAAAGTCTTAAATATGATCAAAAAAAATAAGAAAGGTCTTAAATATGATTTAGAAGGTCTTAAAAATGATGGGATTTGAAAGGTACTCTGTGTTGCGATCGCGTCTAAATGTGTTTTGGGGGAAATGTCCGGGCCTGCAAAGTAACCAGGACGGTAAGAGCCTTTCAGTTCCTCCCAACAATTTGTATTGAATTAAATCAAACATGGAACCAGTAATCACTAACTTTGTTTCCCCCGGCCCGTTATCGGAGAACACCCAGCTAGTAACCTAGCAACCAACCAAGCTTCAGCTAGCGGCAGTTAGAAACTCAGGTATCTTCGAAAACGATAGTTACGGCTGTAACTACGGTTCTATGAGTCCCGGATGACCGCCAGAGGCGGTGCTTTAAGCACTTGATATTTCCATCGCGCGCATGCGCAGCTGGAGTACCAATAACAACAAAGTCACCTGTGACCCACGTGACACCGGCTATATCAGCCGGTGTCACTAGTGGATCGGTTCCCAGAATCTTCTCGCGAGCACACAAGAATTCTGAGTGACAGGGAACTCTGGCGGTCATCCGGGACTCATAGAACCGTAGTTACAGCCGTAACTATCGTTCTATCGAACATGTCGGACAGAAATCGCAGCCACATAAATTCAGAGTGGAGTGAGAACGTCCACTGTCTAGAAGGGACTGTTGTCTAAGCAACAACGTACATGCTGTCCCCAAGGAACACGCCACATTCTTGCCCCCCAGGTGGGGTAGAAAGTGCGTGAGTGCAAGCTGCATAGCCCGAAGTTCTAGCACGTTGACCTGGCGCGCACTCTCCTGGGCAGACCGCGGACCCTGAACGGTCGTGCCCTGCCGCACTGCACCTCACCCTGAGAGACATGCACCTATGGTGATGGTCTCCTGGCGACACCCTACTTCCCTGTGCCTGTGCCACTTGGCGTCCAAGTGAGGCTGTTCAGCCACATATGCATGGGCGCAACGACAGCGGGCCTGACAGCCCGTCTGCCCAAGGGCCGGAGGAACTGAATATAATGGCGCGTTCCACTGCAGCGGGTAGCTCGCTTTAAGCGTGCCGAGCCGTGCGGGGCCCGTTTTTGTTGGTTGCGGGGCTACTTTTTCACTTTTTTCTGGCCCGACTAAATCGTGGTTCTAGGGCAGGAACAACCAGGCTGAGTCGGGCTGAGGATGTGACAAGGAGAGGTGTCTGTTGGCTGCTGCCAGACGTTCCACCTCAGTGATTCTAGCCACTCTGACCGCCCGAGGCATGCAGCTACAGCTTATGCAGGCGTTTACCGTGAGAACCTCCCTCAGATGCTCGAATTTCGTCCCCACTGACTGCCAGAGGTGGCCGAGGCAGGAGGGGCAGCGGTCGTGGCCGTCCTCGGGCTCAAGAGAAGCCATACAGGCGCTACATGAATGAGCCATTCTGTAGGTAGCCAGATGCAGCGTAGCCGGGAGCGGGTGCGGGAACACAGCCTTCACCAGCTACCTGCTTAATGGAAAGAGTAGAGCGTTGCTGCTACTCGCCGAACAGAAAGAGGGATGTAATTACACCCACGTTACCGGCAGAGGGAGCGGGAGCGAGAGCACTGCCTTCACCTGGCTGGATTAATAAACACGGCAGTTCCGCGTCTACCAGGAGCGGGGGCGAGAACACTGCCGGCTGAGTTAGAGACGAATGCCAGATGCAGCATAACCGGGAGCGGGTGCGGGAACACAGCCTTCACCAGCTACCTGCTTAACGGAAAAACAGGGCAGTTCCGCGTCTACCAGGAGCGGGGGCGAGAACACTGCCTTCACTGGTTAAGTTAGAGACGAATGCCAGATGCAGCGTAGCCGGGAGCGGGTGCGGGAACACAGCCTTCATCAGCTACCTGCTGAACGGGAAGAGTAGAGCGCTGCTACTACTCGCCAAACAGAAAAAGGGATGTAGCTACATCCGCATTACCGGCAGAGAGAGCGAGAGCGGGAGCGAGAGCACTGCCTTCACCTAGCTGGGTAAAATAAAGAAGCTTAACAGTACACGCAAGACGTTAGCCGAGCGGCTGCTGCTAACGATCAAGCGAGATCAAGTCAAATAACACACGTTTAAGACCAGATAACTAGCTTCTAAAGAAGAGAACAGCACAGAGCCGTAGTTACAGCAGTAATCATGGCCAGTGCTCACACGGCATATAACCGTAGTTACAGTAGTAACTATGGCCAGTACTTGCACGGCTTGGAACCGTAGTTACAGTAGTAACTGTGGCCGGTGCCTGAAAGTGTCAGCCAAACGGCTGCCCACTAGATAATATAATATTGGGAGGATGAAATCCTCCTTAATGGCCACATATGCAGAGCACACATCACACACAGTGAAGATGTTCTCTGCATATCATCCTAGTGCTAGGAATCTAGTACTAGGAGCAGTAATACAACGATATAGCGCTACTGAAATCAAACCCTATGTTACCGGGAGCGGGAGCACTGCCCTCACCGGCTGAGTTAATAATTAAGCTTAACAGCAAGGTGTTAGCCAAGCGGCTGCTGCTAACAATCAAGCGACCAAGTCAGAACACAAATGTTAAGACCAGATAATAGCTTCTAAGAAATAGAAAGTACTTACCTTACTTTCTGCATCTAAACGAAAAAACGGGTTTAAAATATGACCCTCTGGGCTTCCATACTAAATTGAATGAGGGACGCAGCCAAAGCTGGGACTCAAATGCTAATGATAGCTCGGGCACAACGCCACAAGCAGAACTTTCAAAAGAGCATAAGGGCAACTTTATGGGACAGGAAGCGGGAACACTGTCGTCACCAGAAAGTCTAAGCCACAAACAATAAGACGGTAATCAGGACAACTTGGCTGGGAGAGGGTGCGGGAACACAGCCATCACCAGCAACAAGCTGACACAAACCTGTCTGTCGAGGCTCCTGGAGGATTCATTAACGACCCGTAGCTCCGACTGTCAGTCGCAAAGCTGCACGCGGCCAGCTGCTTGCAGAGCAATCCCTCAGATCAAACGTTCAAACCTGAACACTGTAGGCTACAAGAATGGTACCCTCGCGCAGCGAGAAGATGAAAGGAACAGATCCTCTGACGACACTGGCTGATATAGCCGGTGTCACGTGAGTCACAGGTGACTTTGTTGTTATTGGTACTCGAGCTGCGCATGCGCGCGATGGACATATCCAGTGCTTAAAGCACCGCCTCTGGCGGTCAGTAGGGACGAAATAGAACTACTTACAAATACATATGGGGAAGTGTAAGTTCAACCGTATTTGGTTGGAGAACATCAAATGTAGTGCTTGGTTGAAACCAGTGGAGGGGAACGTGTTTGAAGCCCGCCGCACCTTTTGCAAACAAAATTAGCGTTTGTTTTGCTAATGCAGCGTTGGCTAGTGCAGCAGCTCCCGCAACAACATCTGGGGACCTCCGGGCGACGTTTGGGTCTACGTCAACCCTAAAAGCGGAGGTGCTGTGGACGCTAAATACCGTAGCACCAATCATACAACAGCATGAAGACAGCAGAGCTCTGAATATAGCTCTTGACACACACAACATTTGTGTCTAACACGCTAACACAGTTCTGTATGCTGTTATGTTCAGTCATCGTTCTTATGTTGAACATGAATACATTTACTTTGCAAGTAATTATGGGACGTATTTCTTCTTTCATAGCAATTTTCCTTCATACTTTCTTGCCGTGAAATAGGTCTTATTCTATTCAAAGTGGTCTTAAAAAGTCTTGCATTTGAGTTGGTGAAACCTGCAGGAACCCTGTATGTACATATAGACAGTTTGCAGATACCCGTATACACAGACAAACCTACCTACAGTAGTGCACAACCCTCATGGCCAACATTTAAACTACATTTGAGTGTTGAGAAGCTTAAATAAAGAAACAGAGTCCGTCAGGTTCAGTCCCAATCTGGTAAAGTGATAAATGACAGATTTCTGTGCTTTCAGTTCAAGAGTTTTTTTAACTGTGCATTTTCCAGGAGATGATCCATTTAGAGGGCATCCCCAACCTGTCCGGCCTGGTCCAAAGCTTCGACCAACAGCAGCTCGCCAACTTCTGCCGCATCCTGTCCGTCACCATCTCAGAACCTGATGTGGGAAACGACGACAAGCACACCCTGTTGGCCAAAAACGCCCAGCAGAAACGCATCGCCAGCCCCTCGCGGGCCGAGGTCAACCAGGGTGGGTTGAGTTCAGGGTTCTGAGTCCACGCTCATATGTATTTTGCTCCACTGTAAAAGAGTGGATCAATAATGGACTCATTCCACTAAGATGTACCACAGGAAGTCTTTGCTGCCTGTGGCCATATAACTTAATAACCCTCAGGCACTCTGAGAAAATAGACTGGCACCAGGAGGGATTAAACCATCAGCAGCCAAACCCTTTTAATCTCTTCAATGTTTAAACCAACACACCACTGTAGATATTGCAATGAACATGCTAAACTGTATATTGTAGTAAAATGTGCTCACTTTTAATGTTTACATATTTTATAATATGTTTATACTGGACATTTTTACTTTAACTTATACTATTATACATATACTGTATTTATTCAGGTTAGATATTTATTTTTAATCATTATTATCATTTTTAATCTATTCATAGATTTGTTTCATTTGATCTTTTACTCGACATTTTTAATTTTAAGTTCTTATGTTTATACAAATATAATTATTCTATTTTTACGTTATTACAGATTGTTATTTTAACTAATTAAGCATTTTTATTATACGATTTTTGACGGTCACAATGTTGCCCTTAGATAATTCAAGTGTTCTGATTCTGATCAAATATCAATCTCATTCCTCCTCCAGTTACCCTGCTGAACATCCCCGGCTTCATTGAGCGTCTGTGTAAGCTGGCCACTAGAAAGGTGTCTGAAGCCACCGGAGCGAACTTCCTGCAGGAGCTGGAGGACTGGTACACGTGGCTGGACAACGCGCTGGTGCTGGACGCCCTCATGCAGATGGCCACAGAGGAGGCGGAACAAAGCAGTACAGGTGAGACGAGACACTGCTGTGCTGCTGGTTCATTACAATCCCTTTTTATTTAGCTGGCGCTTTTAACACAAAGAATACAGAATGTCATATAGCAGTCAAATACATACAGTAGATGCAAAAGTGCACATTTCAACCAAACTGCCAAAAAAGCAGATCAAATACACCCCCCACCCCAGCTTGGAAGAAAACAACTACCGTACTTTTCGGACTATAAAGCGCACCTGCATATAAGCCGCAGCAGCTAAATTGTCCGTCTGTCTTGCTCTCGTTCCGTCTCTCGGTTCCACTTTTACTTTGGCGCGCTACCTGCCTCACTCTTTTCCGGCCTCCAGCTTTTCCTGCTGGAGCCCGCCGCTTAAAGGTGGGGGGCGCGGACCGGTCATAGAGCCCATAGGGTTAAGGTGGTTAATTTTACCTGTAAAATCCATAAATTTAGGAGGTTCCCTAGTGGCCGTTAGCTGTACAAACAAAATGGGGGAAAAAGTCGCGGCTTATAGTCCGAAAAGTACGGTAAATAAAAAGTGAAAGTAAGTGATAAATACATAGAGCATTTAAAAGTAAATGAGATGAGTATACAAGTTCTCATAATAGACACAAAAGCAACACTCAAATCTAAACTAGGGATGGGAACGATTAATCGAGTATTCAAAATTATTCAGGTGTTCGAATATGAGTTATGAATATTTTTATCGTACATTTTTTTTTTGTGAGGGGTGCCTAAGTTGATTACATATGATCAAATGGAATAATTCAATGTATATGACAGTGCCATAGCTAAGTGTGTTAGGTTGAAAGGTGTGTTTTGCTCCGCTCACCGGTCCCTCACTGCGGGCAGAGCTGCAGCTGATCTCTCTCGCGTCCGGTTATACTTCACTCCAGTGGCGAGCGGTCAGGGCCCTCTAGGCCCTCTGTGAGGGCCTAAGATATTCTAAAAAATAATATTTAAAAACATTTAAAAAATATATCTTTTTTTTAAATATATATTTTTTTAAATATTATTTTTGTTATATTTTTCATTAGTTTTACCGAAAAAACTTGATTTAATTGTATTTAAAATAACATTTCCAAAGAAATAAATCCTTCGAATCTGCCTGTTCAGTTTCTGTTTGAATGTGAAGGGTTAGCTTAACCGTTACATGAAAAAAGCTCGTCTGGCCCTCTCTACGATTCACAGAGGGCCCGCTATAGTAAACTCAACGAGAGAGTAATGTCAAGTGACAGTCCAATTGACCAATCATATCTCCCCTCTAAATGGGAGGGCTTTATTATCGCGGACTTTATGACAGGTTCCGCCCGCTGCGCTGCCAAGTTTATGCATGTGATATATCAACGGGTCAAGCTAGGAATTAGATAATTAGCATACGTTCATTCACGATGGCTCACGTTAGTGATAGTGATGACATCGTTGCGAAACTACTAACTGAGTCTTTTTCAAGAATGAGTTACACGGATAAATTGGAGTTAATTACCAAAGGGCGACCAACACCACAGCTTATTTTGGTTCAAAAAACCAAACGGTTCGAGAGGCATTTTAATATCGGCAATTACGCCAGATACAACTGGATGACCGGATCAACCAGGGAACAAAAGCTGTACTGCTGGGATTGCTTGCTTTTTGGAGCGGACAGTGGGTCATGGGCCAAAGATGGATATTCTGATTTAGGAAGTTTATCCAAATCAGCACATCGCCATCAGAATGCTTCAGGTCACCTCAGAGCTACTATTCGGCTTAAAACATTTGGGGACACCAGGATAGAGCTCCAGCTGGATGAGCAACAACGCCGGGGTGTCATCATTCATAATGAAAAGGTGAAGAGGAACCGAGGAATTTTGAAACGCCTCATAAATTGTGTGGTGTACTTGGGCAAGCAGGAGTTGCCGTTCCGAGGTCACGATGAGAGTGTAACTTCATCAAACAAGGGGAATTACATAGAGTTGCTGGATTTAGTGGCAGAATATGACAGCGACCTTCACACACACCTCGCCACATCAACAGTCTTTACCGGCACATCTTCAAGGATTCAGAATGACCTGATCAGCGCTGTCGCAAGTGTAATGACGGATAGCATGAAAGAGTATTATTTACGTTAACGAGGTAAATAGGCTATCGCATCTCTTGAGTGACAATATGCCTGCGCTGCACCTCCAAGGTGCGCATTACATTATTGCGCAATCTATGTCTGTCTGTGTGTGTGCTGCGCGAGCCGAGATGATGTGTGTGTGCGTCGTCTTTTTTTTTTTTTTTAAGTTTGTAGCAAGTAGAAGGCTGTGTGTGTGTGTGTGTGTGTGTGTGTGTGTGTGTGTGTGTGTGTGTGTGTGTGTGTGTGTGTGTGTGTGTGTGTGTGTGTGTGTGTGTGTGTGTGTGTGTGTGTGTGTGTGTGTGTGTGTGTGTGTGTGTGTGTGTGTGTGTGTGTGTGTGTGTGTGTGTGTGTGTGTGTGTGTGTGGTGTGTGTGTGTGTGTGTGTGTGTGTGTGTGTGTGTGTGTGTGTGTGTGTGTGTGTGTGTGTGTGTTAATTTGCGTATTGCACCCTGGGCCGCTGTTTTGATATTCCGCTGAAGAAGTATACTATAGGCTGTGACGTAATAACATTTTTTTTTTTTTCAAGGGAAGAGGGGGGTGGGGTCAGAGGGCCTAGGTAGAAAAGTCACGGCTCGCCACTGCTTCACTCACGTTTATGTCCAAATCAGGTTCCGCGGGGTCTTAAAAAGTATTAAAAGTTGATAAATCAACTTAGCGAAAATTAAGGCTATTAAAAAGTATTAAACGGCATTTTCCAAGGTATTAAGAAGGTCCACAGCAACGACAACATGAAACACCCTTTAATTTACTGAAACCCCCTCAAGGTGGCCCCATGCATAGCGTGCTATAAAATGCTGCTTCTTATTTTAAGTTTCGGTGCCTTGCTCCGCTCTGTGGTGGGGGGGGGGGGGGGGGGGGTTGGTTGGGTGGTTGGTCGGTTATCTGCTGGAGAGATATGCAGCAGGAGAACACGCCTTCCACCGCGGAGAATAAACAGAAGGGCAACCATGCTCCGGGGTCTTCTTCGCTGCTTTTGGTGTATTTTGCAGCGCCACTTACAGGCCTGGCATATGTACTACAGCATTTCCAGCGGTCTAGTGTAAACGGACACGTTAATGAATCGAATGCGTGTGAACAGAAGACTTTTTTGCATTTGCGTATGCGTTTTACTGTATGCGTCCTCGTGGGGCCGGGGTCTAAGCCAAACTATATCCGGTCACAGAGATCTGCTATTTTAAAGTAAGGTCAACACATATCGACCCTAAATATAGTCTATATTAAGAACGAGAAAAGTCTTAACATATATATCGTTTTTTGTAAACATATGACAAATGTGTGAGGGTGATGACGACAGAGCATCGTCCTATGTGCCGGGCTTAGCCCCGGACAGCCCCAGCCCAATTTAACCCCTGGGTATTTGTGAGGGAGCTCCTATATGGCATTAGCCCGCTGAAGCTCACCAACGTTTAATATATTTCATAGTTCAAAGTTTTGTCAATTGTTTTGTTTATTGGTTTCTACTGGTTTCTGAGGAGTTCTACTGGAATGAAAGAGCACAGAGTACAGAAGCAACATACTGCATCAAACCTGACCTTCACAGAGAGGTTGAAGTGCATGTGGAGAGGAGGCTTCAGTAGTCTGTCTGCACTCTGTTTAGTTTTGCTATCTTACAATCAATATAGTAAATGTGAGGTAACGTGTGTCGCCAATGTAACCGGTTAGAACTCGAAGTTGCGATGAGGTCTTAAAATGTATGGAAAGGGTCTTAAAAAAAGTCTTAAAAGGTATTAAATTTGACTTCAGGATTCCTGCATATACCCTGCAAATCCATCAGATCTAGCTAGTTCTTGCAAATGATATGGCTGCTGCCTCTCCCTACACGCAGATCACGCAGACTCAAATCTCATGTTATGCCCAAATTCCAGCTGAGAGGGTCTTCTCTACAGCTGGCCTGATTGTGAATTGCCTCCGCACCCGCCTCTCCCCTGAGTAGACAAGCTCATATTCTTAAACAAGAATGAGTATTGAATAGCTGCATTCTGTGCACAGGCCCTGCTATAGGTTGTTGATCTCTGTTGTCACGGGTTACGTTACCCTAACCCGTTATGTTGTTCGTGTGTGATCCCTCTTTCCTTTAAAAACCAAGTTATGTTTTAAGCATGAAAGCTGTAGGCCTATAGCTGTCAACTGTTCAAAGTGTGATCACCAGTTCAATACATTTGACAAATTCGACTTGGTTTCTGTACTTATTTGAACGTTTATTTATTTATTTTTCAAAATTAATTAATTTTTTTGTCAACATTTTTTTATAGGATATGTACATTTCGGTTAATCGGTTAACCGTTTTTTTGGGGGTCAAATACTCGAATATACATTTGCTTTCAAATTCCCATCCCTAATCTAAACATCTTCAAAGTGTTAAATCCAGCTTGCATTTCTCTACGTGATCAATGGCTGCCAGGCCTTATAAAGTCTATCAGTAGATCCCTTCAGAAAGATCCAAACTCAAAAAGCTAAATATATGTACAAAAGCTTTCAAAGAGCCAAACTGTAAGTGCCACATACAGAAGTGAGAATTTAAATGTATTATTGGCCAAGGTGCTTTCAAAATAGGTGGGGTTTCAGAGAAAATGCTTCTTCTCTCCTGAATTCAATGGGGAGGTGGCCCTTTATTTTGTAGCCAGGACAGCAAACGGGGGTGTTCCTGTTGAGGGAACCTGGGTCCCACTCGCAGTGAGGAAGTAGCGACGGATTAGCCAATGCGGGCCGATGCTTCTTCACATTGCTCAAAATACTAAGAACTTTGATATAAACATGTGGGAGGCTGTGGCTCAGTGGGTAGTGCGCTGAACTTCGAATCAGGGGGTAGCAAATTTGAGTCCCATTGCAGTCAGCATGTCGTTATGTCCCTTGCTCCTGTGGGGATTGCCCAGTCGCTTTGGATAAAAGCGTCTAACATGTAATGTTTTCCTCCCCTCCAGAGTCATCAGACGAGAGTTCCCTGGCCACCAGTCCTCTGAGACATCGACTGCCTCAGTCCATGAAGATCGTCCATGAGATCATGTACAAAGTGGAGGTGCTGTACGTGCTGTGTGTCCTTCTGATGGGCCGACAGAGGAACCAGGTAACCGCACGCATTCCTCCCATGCTTCATATTTACACTGGAGGGTTAAATCAAGGCAGAGTTAAAGTGTGTGTGTGTGTGTGTGTGTGTGTGTGTGTGTGTGTGTGTGTGTGTGTGTGTGTGTGTGTGTGTGTGTGTGTGTGTGTGTGTGTGTGTGTGTGTGTGTGTGTGTGGGTGTGTGTGTGTGTGTGTGTGTGTGTGTGTGTGTGTGTGTGTGTGTGTGTGTGTGTGTGTGTGTGTGTGTGTGTGTGTGTGTGTGTGTGTGTGTGTGTGTGTGTGTGTGTGTGTGTGTGTGTGTGTGTGTGTGTGTGTGTGTGTGTGTGTGTGTGTGTGTGTGTGTGTGTGTGTGTGTGTGTGTGTGTGTGTGTGTGTGTGTGTGTGTGTGTGTGTGTGTGTGTGTGTGTGTGTGTGTGTGTGTGTTCAGGTCCACAAGATGCTGGCTGAGTTTCGTCTCATCCCGGGACTCAACAACCTGTTCGACAAGCTCATCTGGAGGAAATACACGGCCTCCAACCACGTGGTCCACGGGCAGAACGAGAACTGCGACTGTAGTCCAGTATGAGCTTTAAATCCCTTTGAAACTGGATGTGAGCAATTCAATTAAACTAAAAATGGAACATAAACATTAAAACCCTTCATTTTTGATTGTGCAGGAAATATCCTTTAAGATCCAGTTCTTGAGGCTACTTCAGAGTTTCAGTGATCACCACGAGTGAGTAACCCTGATTTCTCTTTTTCAAGTTATGTTTGTGGAGAAAGCGTTTGAAGCCTCTTTCAAAGTTCTTCCTAAGGAAGCTTTGAATGTCTATTGTCGTATCTCAACATGTCATCACGATACAGTGCCACAGTGACGCACGCGTCCTAAAACCCGGAAGTAAGTTAGCATTTGACCACTTCCGGTCCCCTCGACAAAAAAGCAATGCAATCTCTCCATAGGGTTTTAGAAAATAGCTGGAAATAAGGTCTGTGGTTTCGACACATTGAAGAGACGGATAACGTTTTGTTCTACGACATTAAATACATCAGCAGTGGTGATTTCTGAAGAGTTGACGTGTCTGAAAAACGATTGTTGCTACCAAGTGGCTGAATAGGACTACAGAAGTTGTGGAGGTCGTTGTACGTCATTACGCCGAACACGTAAACACTCCCGCTAAGATTGTTTGCCCTGTTCTGCTTGAAAGCCAGTCCCTGCCTCTTGCAGACTGTTCAAACTAAACGCTTCAACTCGTAGAATTTAGAACCGGTAGTTTTGAATATGGATCTGAAGTCGGCGTGACGTTGAAGCAGCGACCCTGCTGTAGTTCCTTTATAGCATAACGTTAGCATTTTGCTTCTGGCGACTAGATTTACGATTAGAAAATGATAAAAGTAGGATAGACATGTGGAGATTATCCGGCTGAACAAAACGTGATCCGTCTCTTAAATGTGTCTCAACCACAGACCTTATTTCCAGCTATTTTCCAAAAATCCCATTGCTTTTTTGTCGAAGGAACCGGAAGGAGTTTACTTCCGGGTTTTAGGACGCGTCACTCTATAAACATTTTTTTTTATAAATATACTTGTAGAGCTGTAATCATAGATGTTGTGTTGTGGTTTTATAAGTGTTGTGTTTACTTCTACACCGCCTCGTTTAAACAGCTGTGTGATTAGTTTGTGTGCATAAAGTGCAAAAATATGTTCGTTAAAATGTTGTTTTTAAAAGAGCAAATTAATATAAAGAATAACTTGCATGTTAGACATTATGGAAATGAGTATACATCCATCTTTGTTTATTACATTGTGACTGTTGGAATGAACACGGCATTGAGTTCTTGGAAATGTTTTCATCTCACGGGTCACACAGCCACCACTTGAGTCTAATTCTGCAAATAGCATTATACAAATCTTATTAGTGATCATCTTTATCTGTGCAAATACCAGCTTCAAACGGCATAAACAGACATTTAAAAAGTGAAGACGCTCTGCATGTTGATCTGTCAACATTATGAATCAAGCTTGTACAGCTTTGTGTGTTAAATCGTGTGCCGTGTCTTCCAGGAACAAATACCTCCTGCTGAACAGCCAGGAGCTGAATGAACTGAGCGCCATATCGATGAAGGCGAACATCCCCGAAGTGGAGGCGCTGGTGAACACAGACAGGAGCCTGGTGTGTGACGGGAAGAAGGGGCTCCTCACACGCCTGCTCACCGTCATGAAGAGGGAGCCCCCAGACTCCTCATTCAGGTCAGGACACACACTCACGTTCATCACATGGGAAGCGTGTGGCGCAGGGGATAGAGCGTTGGTGTTCGGATCAGGGGAGCACAGGTTCAAACCCCACTGCAGTCAGCATGTCGTTGTGTCCCTGGGACACTTCACCCCAAATTGCTCCTGTGGGGATTGCTCACAGTATTGAGTATGTAAGTCGCTTTGGTCGCACGACCAATCATCTGAGCCGGGCGGCTAAAGTAACTGGATGGCCTACCTGCCTGTCAGCCTTCCATCTGGGCACAAACTTATCTCGTGCCCTCATTGGTCATGTGTGCGTTCGTGTATGTTGGAGGAGGGGCTCTGTGAGGAAGTCTGAAGGAAGGGGCATATTTTTTCCGGTTGTGTACTTTCAAATTCTAGCGCACTCGAGCTGGTTTCTCCATTCTTACCTACCTTTAAGATAAGAGAGTTACTTTGTTGATCCCAATTTGGTAAATGTTTGTGTTGCAGCAGCATAAAAAGACATGGCATTGTACAATACAAATTAAAAGACTAGAAAAAAACAAGAAAGTAGAAAATATACATGTTGAATTTACAAATTAACAAGATATAAAGCAAGTTGTTATCATAAGTATGTGACGGATGGAATATTAAGCTGAATATATCAATGTAAAATGTACAGTGTGATTTTAAGTCCAAGAGAAACTATGCCAGCCAGAGGTGATTTGTTATACAGAGTTATTCAGGGTTCTTACGGTCATTAAAAACCTGGAGAAGTCATGGAAATTCTAAATGCTAATTCCAGGCCCTGGAAAAGTCATGGAAATGTAACTAAAGTTGCATCAAATATCATTTATATTTTATCTAATCGCCGAAATAGTAATACTATAATGATAATAAATACTGTATAGTAATGAAACGTAAAATGTCATTTAACTGACGAGGTATTTTGCTGGTGAGAGATTTTGTTCTAGGTGGGCACAACCTGCAGACCTTATGTTCCTGTTCCATGTTAAAATAAACCAGTGGTACCGCTGAGAAAGAGTCATGTTTTTGGTCATGGAAAATCATTGGGGAAAGAGTGTATGAACCCTGGATACTGCAGTTAGCTCCAAGAATCCTGCTATTCTTAAGAGTATTTCTCAACATGTTTCTCTAGTTCTGCTTTTTTATTATTGAAGCTTTCCGTTGTGTGTGCAGATTCTGGCAGGCAAGGGCAGTGGAAAGTTTTCTCAGAGGAGCCACCTCCTATGCAGACCAAATGTTCCTCCTGAAGAGAGGTCTACTAGAGGTAAGACTATCACCACATCCCACAAAGACACGGACTGTCTTTGCTTCTGACCTTTTGAATGAACGACTGCTCACTCCGTGTTTCTGTCCCTCTACAGCACATCCTGTTTTGCATCATAGACAGCGGCTGTACGTCTCGAGACGTCCTGCAGAGCTACTTTGATCTGCTGGGAGAGCTCATGAAGTTCAACATTGATGCCTTCAAAAGATTCAACAAATATGTCAACACACCAGAAAAAGTATGACCAAAATGTATACGCTGTCCCTACAAAGTCAATGTTACGACTAGTTCTCTGCGTGTGTTGTGGGTGGACACATGTGTCTGATAGTTTCGTTTCCTCTGTAGTTTCAGACCTTCCTGACGCAGATCAACAGCTCTCTGGTGGACTCCAACATGCTGGTGCGCTGCATCACCCTCTCATTGGACCGCTTCGAGAGCCAGACTGAAGATGTCAAAGGTGAACAGGGCTTGTAAATTAAATCATGTTGACTCGTCGCTTAGAAAATAAATGTTAAGATACTTGGGTAATGAAAGAAATCCCGGGTTTCGATTGATTGGTCATTGATATTGACTTTTATATTCTGGTCCTTATTCCCGTTTTGTTACGAATTTACACTACCGTACTTTTCGGACTATACGGTATATAAATAATGCAAACCGCTCTGAAGAAGGATCCGTATGGGAATGAGTTTGTGTATGTTTTTGTGATGCGAGGCAATAAAACAGTGGAAGCATTTTCCATCCTTGACATTGAAAACTGAAAAAATCTATCTAAAAAGAATTACCGTACTTTTCGGACTATAAAGCGCACCTGCATATCAGCCGCAGCAGCTAAATTGTCCGTCTGCCTTGCTCTCGTTCTGTCTCTCGGTTCCACTTTTACTTTGGCGCGCGACCTGTCTCACTCTTTTCCGGCCTCCAGCTTCTCCTGCTGGAGCCCGCCGCTTAAAGGTGGCGGGCGGGGACCGGTCATAGAGCCCATAGGGTTAAGGTGGCTAATTTTACCTGTAAAATCCATAGATGTAGGAGGTTCCCTAGTGGCCGTTAGCTGTACAAAAAAAATGGGGGAAAAAGTCGCGGTTTATAGTCCGAAAAGTACGGTAGTGTGATTTGGAAAAGGAACATGACAAATGCCCATCAGGGAGTGATTGCAGACAATGATCCAGTCATAGGTAGATCTGATAACTTGTGTTTGATATAGGTCTATTTACAATAGTGTTTCAGGTCATTTACTATTATTTTCAAGTGTTGATTTAAGTGTTTTATTTCCCAGTGGTGGAGGTGCTCTCTGAATGCTGTCTGCTGTCCTACATGGCCAAGGTTGAGAACAGGCTGGCCTTCCTCTTTCGACTCGTCAACATCATCAACGTACAGACGCTCACACAGGTCTGTTTCATTTTCTCCTTGGACCTTTATTAAAGAGGACATATTATGCTATGTCAACATTTTATTTTCTGCCTTTACTTTGACATGTCTCCAAGCTTTAATCTTTAAAAAGGTTTTATTTTCTCATACTGCCTGTGCTGCAGTACCCAGCATTTCCGCCAGTGGGGCGTCTTGCCGTCATTTGACGCCCTGCACTCGAGCCGATGGCGTCCAAAAAAATAAATAATTTGAGAGAAGATCGAGAGTTTTTGTCGCTTGAAATGACAAAGGAAAAAGGACATCCCTCTGTTGGAGGGGCGAAGGAGTCTGGTGAGATTATTTTTGCCGCCAGCAAAGCGTGTTCCTGTGACGGAAAGTGTACTGCCGGCGAGCCTTGACGGGGGGTGCTAGTGGAGCACGCGCGTGAACTGCGAGCACCTGAGCCTCGGAGCGGCGAAACTGAGGCTCCGTGGTAAACTGTGGTCACATGACGAGCCGTTTCGGAGCCGAAAGAGCCGGCTCTTCTTCGTGAGCCGAGCCAAATGATCCGGCTCACTAAAAAGAACCGGAATTCCCATCACTGATACGTAAAGATATACTAGGCTTGTTTGAGACGAGCTGCGGCTCGCCTCGAAAGTAGACGAGAATAGCCGATCTCAGCCGGGGAAGTCTCAAAAAGCTCGCCTGAAGTCGGACAGCTCGGAGTCGGCTTCTTCTTCTTCTGCCGGTTTTTTGGCGGATTGCAAACAACTGTAAGGTGCATACCGCCACCTCCGGAGTCGGCTTGACTCGGTTTGCATTTATAAAGAATGCACACATGTGTTTAATCGTTAATGTCAGATATGTACTAAGTAAATACATTTGTTCCTGCTCAAGATTAGATTCAACTTTATTGTTATTGCACATATTACAGGTACTGAGACAACGAAATGCAGTTTAGCTTCTAACCAGGTGCAACACGCAGTGAAGTGGAAAGTAATTTACACAATCTACAGAATAACATATAGAACTAATTGAATGATGAATAAACAGTGGGGCATGAATACACTAGATATCAGCCTGTGAGCAGTATGAACAGTGTGTATGAATATGCTAAGATATATAAAGTATGAAAACGGTAAGCAGTATAGTATAAAATATATAGATATTAATTTCATGATGATAAACATTGTGGAACAATGATGAAAAATGTGAATGGAAGTGGCGACGTAAAACTGACACAAAACAACAACAAACTTTTGCCAGCCAATTGGAGAGCTTCATCAGCAGCACGTGGTAAAAACCACCAATGAGCGCTCAGCTCGAGATAACAGCGAGCCGTTTCCCATCAAGCATTTCGCTTCCGCAGCTCGTGGAGAGGAACTGCGCCGCCTCGCTCTCAAGGCTGCGGGCGTCTTTGTCCCGCGAGATTTCAACGTCTCATGTAGGCGAGCCTCCAGAGCAAGCCGGACAAAATGACTCACCATCATGCAACGCACTAGCAAGACGGGGATCGCAACTGCGCAGGTCTCGCTTGTCTCAAACAAGCCTAGTATCTATAACTTAAAGGGATAGTGGAAATCCGCGAATTTTGGGTTTAACTTATGTATTTTTATTAAAAATAAGCATAATAAACCATTTTTTTTATTTCATGCGCCTAGTTTCATTTTATTTTCAATTTTACTGCTCCCGACCACGCCCTCTCAATGAAACGAAATACTTCGGGAATCTTCGGGTGATGACGAAAACAAAGGAAGACGGGCACAAACGTTGGACGAGGCACGAGTATTTTATTATGTTTTCTGGCTGATTTAATGCATCGTTAGCCTGTACCATTGTGTACAACGCCATTTATTGCCTGTCGATTAGGCGACCGGAGGCCTCGTCATCCGATAATCCGGTACACAGTGTCGAATGTGTACACTACAGTCATCATATAGACATGATAGACTAACAGTACTGTGAGTACAGCCTACACTTGACAGGCAGCCTGGCTAGCCTAGGATTAGGACCATACTACGTCAAAAGACCGATTGGCTCTAGCTGTATATCATGCTAGTATACAATTCATTTAAATGTATTCATGTAATTAATGCCCATAAGGCTGTTACATATACAATAATAAATGTGACAAGATAATTTATGTGAACCTGACCCTGGTATGTTATGAAATGTACCCTACATGCAGTCATCCTCGGGCATAGCCATAGGCCTACAGTGCATGCATGCCAACTTTTGCAATATATAATATAGCGCCTAGCGTGAGCTATGCTTAGGGACCTACCAGTCAAGATTATTTGTGCGTAGGGGTGCATCATCTGGCGCCTGGTCCTGGTCATCCTCGCCATTGCCCATGCCGTGAACTAACTCCATCACCTCGGGCTCGAACAAATAAGGACGTAATGGTCCATCGTCTGGCTCAATATTCTCACCATCGTCGCTTACTGAACCGGATTCAGATTCAGTTCCTAAAACTACATTTTCGCAGGAAAGCCGAGAGGATGTTTCTGACTCGCCATCATCACTGGATACCTCGTACAATCCTTCTTCTTTGTCTGGTATATTTGCCCTTCCACGTTCATTCTGCATAGACGCCGTGGTTTGTTATCGTTTCGTCTTCCTGAGTTTTCCTCACTTCCGGTTTGGCTGACTCATCATTTCGTTTCTAAAAAAGTTCGGGGAAGCTGCAATAAAGTGCTTCTAACATGCGTAAGGCAATTATTATATTTTTTTAATCAGGTGTGATTGTTTTGGTACGTAATTATGCTTGTATATAAGTTAAAACGAAACTATTTGGGGTTCAATTTCCACTATCCCTTTAAGGGACGGCTCAATTCAAAATTCAAGTCACGTGACACAACGTGACGTCACACAACCCCCCCCCCCAGTTCTCGGGGTGGACGCCCTCTCAGCCCTGGTCTGGCGGAAACACTGGCAGTATCTCTTTTTTAGCCTCCGTCTGAAACCAGAGCGCAGTCTGCTGTGATTGGTTCACCTGCACAACAATAACACACTACCGGAAAGGGAAAACCCCAAAAGCATAACAGAGTGCCTCTGTAACAGAAACTCTTGTGTTCAACAAGGAATTATTCGACTAACTCAAATCTTGTTTCTTTCTACATCCATTCCTGCATCCCATGTTTCCCGCAGGAGAATGTGAGCTGTTTAAACACCAGTTTGGTGGTCCTGATGTTGGCCAGAAGAAAGGCTAAACTGCCCTTCTACCTCAACGCCCTGCGGGAGAAGGAGTACGCTGAGAAGTACCCGGGCTGTCTGCTCAACAACTTCCACAACCTTCTGCGCTTCTGGCAGCGCCACTACCTCAACAAGGACAAAGACAGCACCTGTCTGGAGAACGTGAGTGCTGTCCCTCTCTCATGAACATAACTGATACACAAACAAGTCGCAGCGTGATGTGGAAGTCCCCTCGTGACGACTGTTTATGTTCAGTCGCATATTCAAGTCATTCTGACACGTGAGCTTAAAAGCAACTTGCACACCTGATCCTTTTAGACCTTTTGTGATGAAACTAAACATTACTGATTAGCTGATAAGAATCTTCCATTTTGGTTATTTCACTGTTGTTGGCTCTCACCAGCTGTAACACGCAGATGTTTTCAGTGTGTGCTACTGGTCCAGCAGGAAACAGCAGATACAGTTAGTAACCAGCTAAGTAGATCTGCATCATTTATCATTTAGCTTTATATCGTGATGTCAACAGTGTTTGTTTGTTCTGCTGCCCCCAAGTGGCTGAAAGAATGTCTGCATAAGAAATGTACCTTAAAAGTACTTAATAATAATTGTATTACATTCCACCATCACAGAGTTAAAGGTCTATATTATTACTACCTATACCCATACATTTTAAGAATTTGAAGCTAAAGAATTAAAGTCGGAATTATGTATCACTTTCTGGGATGTGTCAATGAACCACCACATTGATTTTGGAGGTGTATTCATTTTGTGTGCAGGGAACCAGGAATATGGCATGTGTTGTCCCCTCAGGGCTCGTTTCCACTGCAGCGGGTAGCTCGCTTTAAGCGTGCCGAGCTGTGCGGGGCCCGTTTTTGGTTGCGTTTCCACTTGGCCTAGTTTTGCCCGGGGCTACTATTTCACCTTTTTTCTGGCCCGACTAAATCGTGGTTCTAGGGCCAGGAACAACCAGGCTGAGTCGGGCTGAGTATGCTAAACTAGAGAGAGAATCGCTGGCAAGGGGGCTACAACTACAACAAGATGAACATATTTGACCGTGATTTAATTGTAACACACGTTTCAAAATGATGCCGAAGTAACAACATACTGATACCGGTTACTAAAAACCATGAATTAATGCTTTGACAAGTCTGCAGACAGACGGCAGGCGAAAAACCCTTTTAAAATGCGTGTTTTCTAAATGTAGCTTGGCTAAGCTAACGTTATATATGCTCCGACCGTCCCACACTCACAACAACGGCCTATACAGACATAAATAAACCAGCGACTGTATTCGCCATGACACAGACAGTCTGTGGTTTGTACTTGTTTAACTTTTGTCTAGTTTCTGAACAGATATGAGGAGCTGTGAGCTCTGAGGGCTAACAGCTAACGGCTGTGTTGTTTTTCTGGGGCTCTCATTGAAGATGACGTCACGGCTCCGCCTACACTGCGTTACTATAGTAACTGCCCCAGTTCCTAAACTGTAATGGAAGCGCAGCATTAAAGTGAGCCGGGCCTAATAAGGCCTAACCAAACCGAGCGAGGCCTGCAGTGGAAACGCGCCAATAGAAACATGGACTCATCTGGTAGAAAATGCTTTAAATGTTTATTTTAATTCCAGGATTCTAGATATAATTCAAGGTACAAAGGAGCTTTCACACCGGAGTATTTTTCCCAGTATAGTTCCGAAAATGTCCGCAACTTGAATTTATATTAGTTGATGAGAACCTTTCCACCCCCTTTTCAGTCCCTGCTAGAGAGCAGGTACTTTCGTAGAAGAAAAAGGTTTCTGTGTCTGATTGGCTGGCGGATTGCAAACCACGCCCCGTAAAACTCCCAAAATGTTTTGTGAAGCCGCCATTTTATTATCCTCGCATTAGCATTATTAGGATTAGGATGGGGCGGTGGTGGCGAAGTCGATTGGGACTTGGCTTGGCAACTGGAAGGTCACCAGTTCAAGTCCCGGCAAGACCAAGTGCTACAGAGGTGTCCCTGAGCAAGGCACCGTTCCCCACACTGGGCGCCGTTCAAAATGGCAGCCCACTGCTCCTAACACTAGGATGGGTCAAATGCAGAGAAACAATTTCCCCACGGGGATTAATAAAGTATATCAAATCAAAATCAAATTAGCATTAGCCCAGCACAGAAACGCAGAGAGACTAACTTATGGCAACACAAAATAAAACATGGAGATGGAGATGAGGAGGTGTCGGCGTTCTGGCGATTTACTCGGAAGGCTTCAGTAGAAGCTGCTGGGACTCCCAGCAGCTTCTACTGAAGCCAGTCCCCAACTCCGGGGACTTCGGGCGGCAGTATACGCCGTGAAGTTGTTTGCGGCCTGCCAGTAAACCCAAAACAGAAGAAGAAGAAGTGACGTCAGCGGCTTCATTTGCGTTCCTCCAGGGATTTATTCCGGTGTGAACGCGATCTGTACTTAGTTCATCAGAACTAAAGAGTTCTGATGAACTAAGTACGGCAAAGTACTCGGTGTGAAAGCGCCTAATATGCGGGAATGGGCTGTGGGATCTAAATTTATGTTTTTTTAAGGTTTCGATGGGGAAATTATTGTCCTTTTTATAGTTTGGCTATCTGTTTTTTCACATTTGTATTGGCTTATTATTTTACATTTGGTGAACTGAATAGAAATGGGTAAATGGATTAGTAATCTGCTGAGTGTGCCTAACTTGCTATTTGCAGCAACTATCTATTACATCCCTCTGTGGCTAGCTAGCGATAAAGATACTGTCAATAATGAGCATTGGGTAAACTAATGAGTTTTGTTCTCCCTCCTCTCAGAGCTCCTGCATCCCCTTCAGCTACTGGAAGGAGACGGTGTCGGTGCTGCTGGGCTCCGACAGGACTTCTCTGTGTGCCATAGCGAGCTACATTGACGAGCCCTACATGGATCTGGACAAAGACCTGCTGGAGGATTGACCTCCGGGGGCGGCGGGGTTGGGGGGGGGGGGGGGTGCAGACGGTCACAGGGAGCATGGACACCTGAAGCTGGTGCCGACTCCTCCGAGCCGTCCGGGGCTTCACTGCGTCCCGGATGAAAAGACTCGCCTGTTTCCCGTCTGTATGAACGGAGACATTAAGCGCTCCAGCTGTCACCTTCTCACTAAGGAACCCACCCCCCCCCACACATGGTTTAACAGACAATTAAAGGACATTGCAAAATGACACGTGCATTGGTTGTTTGCTTTAGGTCCAATAGAGCTTTTATATAACCTATACAAAATTCTATGAAAAAAATATGTATGATTCAACAAAGTATATGTTCGAAAAAAGTATCCTTTTCACGTGGACTGGCTTTGGAAGTGACCACAGCTTGAGCCGTGACCCAGGGACCCTCCCCCTCTCCCCCACTACCGACACACCTCTGCTGCCCTTTTTCTTTTTTTGCAGGGGTCTTCTCAATGAACAGCATCTACATTGAACCCGTCTATGGGTCTGTTTTAATTAGGTGGCTTTTTTTTTAATCTGTGCTCTCTGGCTCTACTCTGCACATTTAAGGTAGCTTGTGGGCCGGCTAACATGTCGCACACACGCACGGGGCTCTCGTCTGAAACCCTCCACTCTGTCGTGGCTTCAGACGATTCACCCAGGGACTCCTTCTTATTATTTTGTTGATTTCCTTGATGTCTTGTTTAAAAGAAAAAACAATGACTTTTAGCTTTCTGGTTAAACTGTAGAATAAAACCTTGCACAGATGAAATTGTTTTTATTGTTTATTATATTTGACCACTTTTTTTGTTGATTAAAAAAAAAAAAACCTTTCATTTTGTAACGGACTTTGTATCCATGTTGAGAGAGATGCTTTGGGAAGAGAATAACTATGCAGGCGCCGGTGTTAAAACACCACTTTCATTGTTCCAGTCCACAGAGTTTATGAATCGGCCTTCTTTCTCTGGGCTCGGCAAAACTTTTGACGACACGCTGAGAATGACAATCTTTCTATGCGACGGCTCTTTTTCCCTGCATGGCACCACTCGATCTCGAAGCTAGATAACGATGAAGCCGTGAGCACAGCTGTGTCGACGGTGTGTTCACGAGCAGCTGTTTTTATGGAAAGATTTGGTGTCTCAAATGAACCGATAAGTACAAATGGATGAGCTACCTCATATTTTATCCGTACAGATCGAAAACCACTTCTGATGAGTGTACAGTTTTCCTCTGAGCATGTCATGAGTCATAGTTCATGTGAATGTATAAGGGCATTTCTACAGGTGATGCCATGAGTTGCTCGTGCTATGCCGCCTTGGGATGCAAACACAAACGTCCTTTTCCACTTTGAAAGCCTTTTATTTGCTTTAAAGCTGATTAACCAGAAATGTTTCCTCTGTTTTTTCCCTAGCTTTCATTCAGCATGTCTTAAATCTCTTGATGGGTGTGCACATACTTTGGATTAGTTCATCTTTTGTGCTTTGAAGTGCTTCTCTCTTAGAAAATTCTCAATTTTCTTTTGCTGAATGCCCGAGGTGGCGTTAGTGCTGATCGTGTGTTATCCTTGATCCCAATCTCCTCGTCTCGCTCCGGTCGTTCGCCATGGAAGTCAATGAGGCTATCGGTATAAAACATGAATGTTGTGAGCGCTCTATTAAACAATCCTGACTTCTGTAGCTTTGTGATCTGAACTGTTCAGAGAGAGGGAACCCTCTGGATGATGCACAACGATGTGGTTCTCAACACTTAATGCTGTATGTGGTGTGATCTGCTCCTCGTAGGCCTTAGAGTTCATCCTTTTTGTTGGTTTAGAAAATGGTGAAATGTTTTCCCCGTTGGCCAAAAACATGCTGCAGTGTTTGTGTCAACACTATTTGGTTTTCTTTAGATCCCGGATGCTTTGACTTTATTTAAAGGAGATTTATGTGATGCTTGGAACGAGGAGGACACGTTTTGCACCCGGTCCTAAACGTGGACGGCGAGGTGCTTCTTTGATCGAATGATTGTGTCTCACTGATTTACCCATAGTGTGTTGTCCAACAAGATGCGGACAGTGGATAATATTCATGGTGTGAAATCTAAATCCGTTTAGATAACCTATGTTTCTTCTTCATGTGTTAAATTATGCATAAAATCTTCCATGTTTTTGTGTTTTAAATTTCACCTCTGCACCCTTCAGTCTTAATCTCCTTCTAACCCTGTTTGACCATCAAACAAGCAGACTATAACTCCTTCTGTAACCCACGTTCCCCCTCTAATGCTGGTATTTAACTTCATTTTTTCTTATTTAACAGCTGTTTGTCAAATTAATATATAAATTCTTCTTTAGACCTTCCTTGTGGGATTTCTATCTTTATCACATATTCACACAAACAAAAAACAAGAGCAGTCGTATTTAAAGTCGACTTTTGAAGTCTTTATTTGGGATCACGGTGGAGCACAGCTGTTGCAGCTGGCTGGCTGTGAAATGTCTGGCTGCAGCGTCCGCCCTCGCATCACTCAGCGTGCTGCAATACACAAGACACGGGTGTTTATTAGCAACCACATACACAGTGTCACATGTTACTCATGACCGCACCCGATCACATGAGAGGGCTATGAGGTCATCTTCGACAGAGGATTACATCGTCTGCTCTCAGATATGTTCTTGTACTGAAGCCTGCTGGCTAATTTTAATAAATTCTTCTAAAAGGTCATTCAATTTTGAAAGCATGCTGTAATATGAAATGTATTTAGTTTGCGAACCTTGCTTCCTTGGTCACGGGTGCGGACGCGGAGCTTGTTGACCTGCGTTTCGGCCGTATCGGCCCTCTCCGCGGCGTCATCCAGCTCGTGCTGCAGCTTCCTGTACTTGGAGAGGCCGGTGTTCGCCTGCTCCTCCTGCAGAGAGGAGGAGACGGGAGGCTCGTTGGTTATTCAAGCATTCATCAGCGAGCGTACAGAATTGTTAAACTTCTGATTGTCAACTCACCGCGTCTTCAGTCTGTCTCTTGTAACTCTTCACTTTGACCTGCAGCTTGTCGATGAGGTCCTGCATGCGGATCAGGTTCTTCTTGTCTTCATCAGCCTGCACACACAACGTATGTAACAAACATTCATTCATGTTTCCATACCGTGGCATGTCTTATGTGCAAACAGTGTTGTTTACCTGGTAGGAGAGCTCTTTGAGTCTCCTCTCGTACTTGCGTACTCCCTTCTGATACTCCTGGCTCTTCTTTTGCTCCAACTCCATTTCACTCTCCAGTTCTTTGACCTACCAGAAAGAGCGGGAAATCCACTTATCACACAAACCACCCATTACATGTATTATCGGGTGTGATAGGGGCTTCACAGTTCTTGAATTCGTCTCATCGCTCACCCTGGCCTCCAGCTTCTGGACCTGCTTCTTGCCGCCCTTGAGGGCGATCTGCTCCGCTTCGTCCAGACGCATCTGCAGATCCTTTATGGTCTGCTCCATGTTCTTCTTCATCCTCTCCAGGTGGGAGCTGGTGTCCTGCTCCTTCTTCAGCTCCTCGGCCATCATGGCTGCCTACAGTCAAACAAAGGATCAGAGATGAACATTACAAGTAATCTGAGAATAAATACCAAATAGCTGAATGTTACAAACACCCTTCAGATACATTCCTTTCTGTCGTGTAAATGTTTACTCCATTTCTTACGTCAGTGATGGCCTTTTTGGCCTTCTCCTCGGCATTACGGCACTCCTGCACGGCATCGTCCACCTCATTTGACAGCGTGGACAGATCGTTCTCCAGCTTCTTCTTGTGGTTGATCAGTCCAGTATTCTGCGGCGAGAGAGATTTAACAAATAATGTTAGGATTGAAATGTCAGTTTCTTGTTTTGGATTTGGATTTTTGTCATTTGGTAACCTCTAGTTGGGATTACGCAGCCAGAGCAGCTGAACCAGACAATAACATACTTCTGCTAACTATTTTCAGCTAACAACCACACATACTGGCTAGCTTGACGAATGAACCCCATCATACCCATCGACTGAAGGTAAGTGACCATTCTTTTTATGGAGGCCTCCTCTTCTAAAGGCCCTGAGGGTGGTGTTAAATCCTCCTTCCTACCTGAGAGTGCAACAGGTTGACTCTCTCGGTGGCCTCCAGCAGTTCGTGCTCAGCTAGCTTGCGTGCCCGGTCGTTCTGCTCCAGCTGAGCCCTGAGCTCCTCCACCTCCGCACCCAGCAGGTTGTTGCGGCGCTCCGTCATGGCAACCTGCTCCTTCAGCTCCTCGTTCTGGTGAGTGGTGTCATCCAGCTCCAACTGGATGTCCTGGAGGCACAAGTGTTCGGTCAGAGGGGTTGAAGGTGTGGCATTAGCTACTGAACGTTGCACCACGGGTTAGGGTTATTAGGAGGATGCCAGATGGACTCACTTTGATCTGAACCTGCAGGTTTCTCAGGAGTTTCTGGGACTCTGCAGCCTGCCTGTTGGCATGACTCAGCTGCACCTCCATCTCGTTGAGGTCGCCCTCCATCTTCTTCCTCAGGCGCACAGCCTCGTTGCGAGAGTGGTTTCGACACATTGAAGAGACGGATAACGTTTTGTTCTACGACATTAAATACATCAGCAGTGGTGATTTCTGAAGAGTTGACGTGTCTGAAAAACGATTGTTGCTACCAAGTGGCTGAATAGGACTACAGAAGTTGTGGAGGTCGTTGTACGTCATTACGCCGAACACGTAAACACTCCCGCTAAGATTGTTTGCCCTGTTCTGCTTGAAAGCCAGTCCCTGCCTCTTGCAGACTGTTCAAACAACGCTTCAACTCGTAGAATTTAGAACCGGTAGTTTTGAATATGGATCTGAAGTCGGCGTGACGTTGAAGCAGCGACCCTGCTGTAGTTCCTTTATAGCATAACGTTAGCATTTTGCTTCTGGCGACTAGATTTACGATTAGAAAATGATAAAAGTAGGATAGACATGTGGAGATTATCCGGCTGAACAAAACGTGATCCGTCTCTTAAATGTGTCTCAACCACAGACCTTATTTCCAGCTATTTTCCAAAAATCCCATTGCTTTTTTGTCGAAGGAACCGGAAGGAGTTTACTTCCGGGTTTTAGGACGCGTCACTCTATAAACATTTTTTTTTATAAATATACTTGTAGAGCTGTAATCATAGATGTTGTGTTGTGGTTTTATAAGTGTTGTGTTTACTTCTACACCGCCTCGTTTAAACAGCTGTGTGATTAGTTTGTGTGCATAAAGTGCAAAAATATGTTCGTTAAAATGTTGTTTTTAAAAGAGCAAATTAATATAAAGAATAACTTGCATGTTAGACATTATGGAAATGAGTATACATCCATCTTTGTTTATTACATTGTGACTGTTGGAATGAACACGGCATTGAGTTCTTGGAAATGTTTTCATCTCACGGGTCACACAGCCACCACTTGAGTCTAATTCTGCAAATAGCATTATACAAATCTTATTAGTGATCATCTTTATCTGTGCAAATACCAGCTTCAAACGGCATAAACAGACATTTAAAAAGTGAAGACGCTGCATGTTGATCTGTCAACATTATGAATCAAGCTTGTACAGCTTGTGTGTTAAATCGTGTGCCGTGTCTTCCAGGAACAAATACCTCCTGCTGAACAGCCAGGAGCTGAATGAACTGAGCGCCATATCGATGAAGGCGAACATCCCCGAAGTGGAGGCGCTGGTGAACACAGACAGGAGCCTGGTGTGTGACGGGAAGAAGGGGCTCCTCACACGCCTGCTCACCGTCATGAAGAGGGAGCCCCCAGACTCCTCATTCAGGTCAGGACACACACTCACGTTCATCACATGGGAAGCGTGTGGCGCAGGGGATAGAGCGTTGGTGTTCGGATCAGGGGAGCACAGGTTCAAACCCCACTGCAGTCAGCATGTCGTTGTGTCCCTGGGACACTTCACCCCAAATTGCTCCTGTGGGGATTGCTCACAGTATTGAGTATGTAAGTCGCTTTGGTCGCACGACCAATCATCTGAGCCGGGCGGCTAAAGTAACTGGATGGCCTACCTGCCTGTCAGCCTTCCATCTGGGCACAAACTTATCTCGTGCCCTCATTGGTCATGTGTGCGTTCGTGTATGTTGGAGGAGGGGCTCTGTAAGGAAGTCTGAAGGAAGGGGCATATTTTTTCCGGTTGTGTACTTTCAAATTCTAGCGCACTCGAGCTGGTTTCTCCATTCTTACCTACCTTTAAGATAAGAGTTACTTTGTTGATCCCAATTTGGTAAATGTTTGTGTTGCAGCAGCATAAAAAGACATGGCATTGTACAATACAAATTAAAAGACTAGAAAAAAACAAGAAAGTAGAAAATATACATGTTGAATTTACAAATTAACAAGATATAAAGCAAGTTGTTATCATAAGTATGTGACGGATGGAATATTAAGCTGAATATATCAATGTAAAATGTACAGTGTGATTTTAAGTCCAAGAGAAACTATGCCAGCCAGAGGTGATTTGTTATACAGAGTTATTCAGGGTTCTTACGGTCATTAAAAACCTGGAGAAGTCATGGAAATTCTAAATGCTAATTCCAGGCCCTGGAAAAGTCATGGAAATGTAACTAAAGTTGCATCAAATATCATTTGTATTTTATCTAATCGCCGAAATAGTAATACTATAATGATAATAAATACTGTATAGTAATGAAACGTAAAATGTCATTTAACTGACGAGGTATTTTGCTGGTGAGAGATTTTGTTCTAGGTGGGCACAACCTGCAGACCTTATGTTCCTGTTCCATGTTAAAATAAACCAGTGGTACCGCTGAGAAAGAGTCATGTTTTTGGTCATGGAAAATCATTGGGGAAAGAGTGTATGAACCCTGGATACTGCAGTTAGCTCCAAGAATCCTGCTATTCTTAAGAGTATTTCTCAACATGTTTCTCTAGTTCTGCTTTTTTATTATTGAAGCTTTCCGTTGTGTGTGCAGATTCTGGCAGGCAAGGGCAGTGGAAAGTTTTCTCAGAGGAGCCACCTCCTATGCAGACCAAATGTTCCTCCTGAAGAGAGGTCTACTAGAGGTAAGACTATCACCACATCCCACAAAGACACGGACTGTCTTTGCTTCTGACCTTTTGAATGAACGACTGCTCACTCCGTGTTTCTGTCCCTCTACAGCACATCCTGTTTTGCATCATAGACAGCGGCTGTACGTCTCGAGACGTCCTGCAGAGCTACTTTGATCTGCTGGGAGAGCTCATGAAGTTCAACATTGATGCCTTCAAAAGATTCAACAAATATGTCAACACACCAGAAAAAGTATGACCAAAATGTATACGCTGTCCCTACAAAGTCAATGTTACGACTAGTTCTCTGCGTGTTGTGGGTGGACACATGTGTCTGATAGTTTCGTTTCCTCTGTAGTTTCAGACCTTCCTGACGCAGATCAACAGCTCTCTGGTGGACTCCAACATGCTGGTGCGCTGCATCACCCTCTCATTGGACCGCTTCGAGAGCCAGACTGAAGATGTCAAAGGTGAACAGGGCTTGTAAATTAAATCATGTTGACTCGTCGCTTAGAAAATAAATGTTAAGATACTTGGGTAATGAAAGAAATCCCGGGTTTCGATTGATTGGTCATTGATATTGACTTTTATATCTGGTCCTTATTCCCGTTTTGTTACGAATTTACACTACCGTACTTTTCGGACTATACGGTATATAAATAATGCAAACCGCTCTGAAGAAGGATCCGTATGGGAATGAGTTTGTGTATGTTTTTGTGATGCGAGGCAATAAAACAGTGGAAGCATTTTCCATCCTTGACATTGAAAACTGAAAAAATCTATCTAAAAAGAATTACCGTACCGGACTGCACCTGATGAGCCGCAGCAGCTAAATTGTCCGTCTGCCTTGCTCTCGTTCTGTCTCTCGGTTCCACTTTTACTTTGGCGCGCGACCTGTCTCACTCTTTTCGGCCTCCAGCTTCTCCTGCTGGAGCCCGCCGCTTAAAGGTGGCGGGCGGGGACCGGTCATAGAGCCCATAGGGTTAAGGTGGCTAATTTTACCTGTAAAATCCATAGATGTAGGAGGTTCCCTAGTGGCCGTTAGCTGTACAAAAAAAATGGGGGGAAAAAGTCGCGGTTTATAGTCCGAAAAGTACGGTAGTGTGATTTGGAAAAGGAACATGACAAATGCCCATCAGGGAGTGATTGCAGACAATGATCCAGTCATAGGTAGATCTGATAACTTGTGTTTGATATAGGTCTATTTACAATAGTGTTTCAGGTCATTTACTATTATTTTCAAGTGTTGATTTAAGTGTTTTATTTCCCAGTGGTGGAGGTGCTCTCTGAATGCTGTCTGCTGTCCTACATGGCCAAGGTTGAGAACAGGCTGGCCTTCCTCTTTCGACTCGTCAACATCATCAACGTACAGACGCTCACACAGGTCTGTTTCATTTTCTCCTTGGACCTTTATTAAAGAGGACATATTATGCTATGTCAACATTTTATTTTCTGCCTTTACTTTGACATGTCTCCAAGCTTTAATCTTTAAAAAGGTTTTATTTTCTCATACTGCCTGTGCTGCAGTACCCAGCGTTTCCGCCAGTGGGGCGCCTTGCCGTCATTTGACGCCCTGCACTCGAGCCGATGGCGTCCAAAAAAATAAATAATTTGAGAGAAGATCGAGAGTTTTTGTCGCTTGAAATGACAAAGGAAAAAGGACATCCCTCTGTTGGAGGGGCGAAGGAGTCTGGTGAGATTATTTTTGCCGCCAGCAAAGCGTGTTCCTGTGACGGAAAGTGTACTGCCGGCGAGCCTTGACGGGGGGTGCTAGTGGAGCACGCGCGTGAACTGCGAGCACCTGAGCCTCGGAGCGGCGAAACTGAGGCTCCGTGGTAAACTGTGGTCACATGACGAGCCGTTTCGGAGCCGAAAGAGCCGGCTCTTCTTCGTGAGCCGAGCCAAATGATCCGGCTCACTAAAAAGAACCGGAATTCCCATCACTGATACGTAAAGATATACTAGGCTTGTTTGAGACGAGCTGCGGCTCGCCTCGAAAGTAGACGAGAATAGCCGATCTCAGCCGGGGAAGTCTCAAAAAGCTCGCCTGAAGTCGGACAGCTCGGAGTCGGCTTCTTCTTCTTCTGCCGGTTTTTTGGCGGATTGCAAACAACTTTAAGGTGCATACCGCCACCTCCGGAGTCGGCTTGACTCGGTTTGCATTTATAAAGAATGCACACATGTGTTTAATCGTTAATGTCAGATATGTACTAAGTAAATACATTTGTTCCTGCTCAAGATTAGATTCAACTTTATTGTTATTGCACATATTACAGGTACTGAGACAACGAAATGCAGTTTAGCTTCTAACCAGGTGCAACACGCAGTGAAGTGGAAAGTAATTTAACAATCTACAGAATAACATATAGAACTAATTGAATGATGAATAAACAGTGGGGCATGAATACACTAGATATCAGCCTGTGAGCAGTATGAACAGTGTGTATGAATATGCTAAGATATATAAAGTATGAAAACGGTAAGCAGTATAGTATAAAATATATAGATATTAATTTCATGATGATAAACATTGTGGAACAATGATGAAAAATGTGAATGGAAGTGGCGACGTAAAACTGACACAAAACAACAACAACTTTTGCCAGCCAATTGGAGAGCTTCATCAGCAGCACGTGGTAAAACACCAATGAGCGCTCAGCTCGAGATAACGAGCGAGCCGTTTCCCATCAAGCATTTCGCTTCCGCAGCTCGTGGAGAGGAACTGCGCCGCCTCGCTCTCAAGGCTGCGGGCGTCTTTGTCCCGCGAGATTTCAACGTCTCATGTAGGCGAGCCTCCAGAGCAAGCCGGACAAAATGACTCACCATCATGCAACGCACTAGCAAGACGGGGATCGCAACTGCGCAGGTCTCGCTTGTCTCAAACAAGCCTAGTATCTATAACTTAAAGGGATAGTGGAAATCCGCGAATTTTGGGTTTAACTTATGTATTTTTATTAAAAATAAGCATAATAAACCATTTTTTTTATTTCATGCGCCTAGTTTCATTTTATTTTCAATTTTACTGCTCCCGACCACGCCCTCTCAATGAAACGAAATACTTCGGGAATCTTCGGGTGATGACGAAAACAAAGGAAGACGGGCACAAACGTTGGACGAGGCACGAGTATTTTATTATGTTTTCTGGCTGATTTAATGCATCGTTAGCCTGTACCATTGTGTACAACGCCATTTATTGCCTGTCGATTAGGCGACCGGAGGCCTCGTCATCCGATAATCCGGTACACAGTGTCGAATGTGTACACTACAGTCATCATATAGACATGATAGACTAACAGTACTGTGAGTACAGCCTACACTTGACAGGCAGCCTGGCTAGCCTAGGATTAGGACCATACTACGTCAAAAGACCGATTGGCTCTAGCTGTATATCATGCTAGTATACAATTCATTTAAATGTATTCATGTAATTAATGCCCATAAGGCTGTTACATATACAATAATAAATGTGACAAGATAATTTATGTGAACCTGACCCTGGTATGTTATGAAATGTACCCTACATGCAGTGATCCTCGGGCATAGCCATAGGCCTACAGTGCATGCATGCCAACTTTTGCAATATAATATAGCGCCTAGCGTGAGCTATGCTTAGGGACCTACCAGTCAAGATTATTTGTGCGTAGGGGTGCATCATCTGGCGCCTGGTCCTGGTCATCCTCGCCATTGCCCATGCCGTGAACTAACTCCATCACCTCGGGCTCGAACAAATAAGGACGTAATGGTCCATCGTCTGGCTCAATATTCTCACCATCGTCGCTTACTGAACCGGATTCAGATTCAGTTCCTAAAACTACATTTTCGCAGGAAAGCCGAGAGGATGTTTCTGACTCGCCATCATCACTGGATACCTCGTACAATCCTTCTTCTTTGTCTGGTATATTTGCCCTTCCACGTTCATTCTGCATAGACGCCGTGGTTTGTTATCGTTTCGTCTTCCTGAGTTTTCCTCACTTCCGGTTTGGCTGACTCATCATTTCGTTTCTAAAAAGTTCGGGGAAGCTGCAATAAAGTGCTTCTAACATGCGTAAGGCAATTATTATATTTTTTTAATCAGGTGTGATTGTTTTGGTACGTAATTATGCTTGTATATAAGTTAAAACGAAACTATTTGGGGTTCAATTTCCACTATCCCTTTAAGGGACGGCTCAATTCAAAATTCAAGTCACGTGACACAACGTGACGTCACAACCCCCCCCCCCAGTTCTCGGGGTGGACGCCCTCTCAGCCCTGGTCTGGCGGAAACACTGGCAGTATCTCTTTTTTAGCCTCCGTCTGAAACCAGAGCGCAGTCTGCTGTGATTGGTTCACCTGCACAACAATAACACACTACCGGAAAGGGAAAACCCCAAAAGCATAACAGAGTGCCTCTGTAACAGAAACTCTTGTGTTCAACAAGGAATTATTCGACTAACTCAAATCTTGTTTCTTTCTACATCCATTCCTGCATCCCATGTTTCCCGCAGGAGAATGTGAGCTGTTTAAACACCAGTTTGGTGGTCCTGATGTTGGCCAGAAGAAAGGCTAAACTGCCCTTCTACCTCAACGCCCTGCGGGAGAAGGAGTACGCTGAGAAGTACCCGGGCTGTCTGCTCAACAACTTCCACAACCTTCTGCGCTTCTGGCAGCGCCACTACCTCAACAAGGACAAAGACAGCACCTGTCTGGAGAACGTGAGTGCTGTCCCTCTCTCATGAACATAACTGATACACAAACAAGTCGCAGCGTGATGTGGAAGTCCCCTCGTGACGACTGTTTATGTTCAGTCGCATATTCAAGTCATTCTGACACGTGAGCTTAAAAGCAACTTGCACACCTGATCCTTTTAGACCTTTGTGATGAAACTAAACATTACTGATTAGCTGATAAGAATCTTCCATTTTGGTTATTTCACTGTTGTTGGCTCTCACCAGCTGTAACACGCAGATGTTTTCAGTGTGTGCTACTGGTCCAGCAGGAAACAGCAGATACAGTTAGTAACCAGCTAAGTAGATCTGCATCATTTATCATTTAGCTTTATATCGTGATGTCAACAGTGTTTGTTTGTTCTGCTGCCCCCAAGTGGCTGAAAGAATGTCTGCATAAGAAATGTACCTTAAAAGTACTTAATAATAATTGTATTACATTCCACCATCACAGAGTTAAAGGTCTATATTATTACTACCTATACCCATACATTTTAAGAATTTGAAGCTAGATTAAAGTCGGAATTATGTATCACTTTCTGGGATGTGTCAATGAACCACCACATTGATTTTGGAGGTGTATTCATTTTGTGTGCAGGGAACCAGGAATATGGCATGTGTTGTCCCCTCAGGGCTCGTTTCCACTGCAGCGGGTAGCTCGCTTTAAGCGTGCCGAGCTGTGCGGGGCCCGTTTTTGGTTGCGTTTCCACTGGCCTAGTTTTGCCCGGGGCTACTATTTCACCTTTTTTCTGGGCCCGACTAAATCGTGGTTCTAGGGCCAGGAACAACCAGGTGCGTAGGGGAGTATGCTAAACTAGAGAGAGAATCGCTGGCAAGGGGGCTACAACTACAACAAGATGAACATATTTGACCGTGATTTAATAACACACGTTTCAAAATGATGCCGAAGTAACAACATATGATACCGGTTACTAAAAACCATGAATTAATGCTTTGACAAGTCTGCAGACAGACGGCAGGCGAAAAACCCTTTTAAAATGCGTGTTTTCTAAATGTAGCTTGGCTAAGCTAACGTTATATATGCTCCGACCGTCCACACTCACAACAACGGCCTATACAGACATAAATAAACCAGCGACTGTATTCGCCATGACACAGACAGTCTGTGGTTTGTACTTGTTTAACTTTTGTCTAGTTTCTGAACAGATATGAGGAGCTGTGAGCTCTGAGGGCTAACAGCTAACGGCTGTGTTGTTTTTCTGGGGCTCTCATTGAAGATGACGTCACGGCTCCGCCTACACTGCGTTACTATAGTAACTGCCCCAGTTCCTAAACTGTAATGGAAGCGCAGCATTAAAGTGAGCCGGGCCTAATAAGGCCTAACCAAACCGAGCGAGGCCTGCAGTGGAAACGCGCCAATAGAAACATGGACTCATCTGGTAGAAAATGCTTTAAATGTTTATTTTAATTCCAGGATTCTAGATATAATTCAAGGTACAAAAGGAGCTTTCACACCGGAGTATTTTTCCCAGTATAGTTCCGAAAATGTCCGCAACTTGAATTTATATTAGTTGATGAGAACCTTTCCACCCCCTTTTCAGTCCCTGCTAGAGAGCAGGTACTTTCGTAGAAGAAAAAGGTTTCTGTGTCTGATTGGCTGGCGGATTGCAAACCACGCCCCGTAAAACTCCCAAAATGTTTTGTGAAGCCGCCCATTTTATTATCCTCGCATTAGCATTATTAGGATTAGGATGGGGCGGTGGTGGCGAAGTCGATTGGGGACTTGGCTTGGCAACTGGAAGGTCACCAGTTCAAGTCCCGGCAAGACCAAGTGCTACAGAGGTGTCCCTGAGCAAGGCACCGTTCCCCACACTGGGCGCCGTTCAAAATGGCAGCCCACTGCTCCTAACACTAGGATGGGTCAAATGCAGAGAAACAATTTCCCCACGGGGATTAATAAAGTATATCAAATCAAAATCAAATTAGCATTAGCCCAGCACAGAAACGCAGAGAGACTAACTTATGGCAACACAAAATAAAACATGGAGATGGAGATGAGGAGGTGTCGGCGTTCTGGCGATTTACTCGGAAGGCTTCAGTAGAAGCTGCTGGGACTCCCAGCAGCTTCTACTGAAGCCAAGTCCCCAACTCCGGGGACTTCGGGCGGCAGTATACGCCGTGAAGTTGTTTGCGGCCTGCCAGTAAACCCAAAACAGAAGAAGAAGAAGTGACGTCAGCGGCTTCATTTGCGTTCCTCCAGGGATTATTCCGGTGTGAACGCGATCTGTACTTAGTTCATCAGAACTAAAGAGTTCTGATGAACTAAGTACGGCAAAGTTACTCGGTGTGAAAGCGGCCTAATATGCGGGGAATGGGCTGTGGGATCTAAATTTATGTTTTTTTTAAAGGTTTCGATGGGGAAATTATTGTCCTTTTTAATAGTTTGGCTATCTGTTTTTTCACATTTGTATTGGCTTATTATTTAACTTTGGTTGAACTGAATAGAAATGGGTAAATGGATTAGTAATCTGCTGAGTGTGCCTAACTTGCTATTTGCAGCAACTATCTATTACATCCCTCTGTGGCTAGCTAGCGATAAAGATACTGTCAATAATGAGCATTGGGTAAACTAATGAGTTTTGTTCTCCCTCCTCTCAGAGCTCCTGCATCCCCTTCAGCTACTGGAAGGAGACGGTGTCGGTGCTGCTGGGCTCCGACAGGACTTCTCTGTGTGCCATAGCGAGCTACATTGACGAGCCCTACATGGATCTGGACAAAGACCTGCTGGAGGATTGACCTCCGGGTGGCGGCGGGGTTGGGGGGGGGGGGGGGTGCAGACGGTCACAGGGAGCATGGACACCTGAAGCTGGTGCCGACTCCTCCGAGCCGTCCGGGGGCTTCACTGCGTCCCGGATGAAAAGACTCGCCTGTTTCCCGTCTGTATGAACGGAGACATTAAGCGCTCCAGCTGTCACCTTCTCACTAAGGAACCCACCCCCCCCACACATGGTTTAACAGACAATTAAAGGACATTGCAAAATGACACGTGCATTGGTTGTTTGCTTTAGGTCCAATAGAGCCTTTTATATAACCTATACAAAATTCTATGAAAAAAATATGTATGATTCAACAAAGTATATGTTCGAAAAAAGTATCCTTTTCACGTGGACTGGCTTTGGAAGTGACCACAGCTTGAGCCGTGACCCAGGACCCTCCCCCTCTCCCCCACTACCGACACCCTCTGCTGCCCTTTTTTCTTTTTTTGCAGGGGTCTTCTCAATGAACAGCATCTACATTGAACCCGTCTATGGGTCTGTTTTTAATTAGGTGGCTTTTTTTTTAATCTGTGCTCTCTGGCTCTACTCTGCACATTTAAGGTAGCTTGTGGGCCGGCTAACATGTCGCACACACGCACGGGGCTCTCGTCTGAAACCCTCCACTCTGTCGTGGCTTCAGACGATTCACCCAGGGACTCCTTCTTATTATTTTGTTGATTTCCTTGATGTCTTGTTTAAAAAGAAAAAACAATGACTTTTTAGCTTTCTGGTTAAACTGTAGAATAAAACCTTGCACAGATGAAATTGTTTTTATTGTTTATTATATTTGACCACTTTTTTTGTTGATTAAAAAAAAAAAAACCTTTTCATTTTGTAACGGACTTTGTATCCATGTTGAGAGAGATGCTTTGGGAAGAGAATAAACTATGCAGGCGCCGGTGTTAAAACACCACTTTCATTGTTCCAGTCCACAGAGTTTATGAATCGGCCTTCTTTCTCTGGGCTCGGCAAACCTTTGACGACACGCTGAGAATGACAATCTTTCTATGCGACGGCTCTTTTTTCCCTGCATGGCACCACTCGATCTCGAAGCTAGATAACGATGAAGCCGTGAGCACAGCTGTGTCGACGGTGTGTTCACGAGCAGCTGTTTTTATGGAAAGATTTGGTGTCTCAAATGAACCGATAAGTACAAATGGATGAGCTACCTCATATTTTATCCGTACAGATCGAAAACCACTTCTGATGAGTGTACAGTTTTCCTCTGAGCATGTCATGAGTCATAGTTCATGTGAATGTATAAGGGCATTTCTACAGGTGATGCCATGAGTTGCTCGTGCTATGCCGCCTTGGGATGCAAACACAAACGTCCTTTTCCACTTTGAAAGCCTTTTATTTGCTTTAAAGCTGATTAACCAGAAATGTTTCCTCTGTTTTTTCCCTAGCTTTCATTCAGCATGTCTTAAATCTCTTGATGGGTGTGCACATACTTTGGATTAGTTCATCTTTTGTGCTTTTGAAGTGCTTCTCTCTTAGAAAATTCTCAATTTTCTTTTGCTGAATGCCCGAGGTGGCGTTAGTGCTGATCGTGTGTTATCCTTGATCCCAATCTCCTCGTCTCGCTCCGGTCGTTCGCCATGGAAGTCAATGAGGCTATCGGTATAAAACATGAATGTTGTGAGCGCTCTATTTAAACAATCCTGACTTCTGTAGCTTTGTGATCTGAACTGTTCAGAGAGAGGGAACCCTCTGGATGATGCACAACGATGTGGTTCTCAACACTTAATGCTGTATGTGGTGTGATCTGCTCCTCGTAGGCCTTAGAGTTCATCCTTTTTGTTGGTTTAGAAAATGGTGAAATGTTTTCCCCGTTGGCCAAAAACATGCTGCAGTGTTTGTGTCAACACTATTTGGTTTTCTTTAGATCCCGGATGCTTTGACTTTATTTAAAGGAGATTTATGTGATGCTTGGAACGAGGAGGACACGTTTTGCACCCGGTCCTAAACGTGGACGGCGAGGTGCTTCTTTGATCGAATGATTGTGTCTCACTGATTTACCCATAGTGTGTGTTGTCCAACAAGATGCGGACAGTGGATAATATTCATGGTGTGAAATCTAAATCCGTTTAGATAACCTATGTTTTTCTTCATGTGTTAAATTATGCATAAAATCTCCATGTTTTTGTGTTTTAAATTTCACCTCTGCACCCTTCAGTCTTAATCTCCTTCTAACCCTGTTTGACCATCAAACAAGCAGACTATAACTCCTTCTGTAACCCACGTTCCCCCTCTAATGCTGGTATTTAACTTCATTTTTTCTTATTTAACAGCTGTTTGTCAAATTAATAATATAATAAATTCTTCTTTAGACCTTCCTTGTGGGATTTCTATCTTTATCACATATTCACACAAACAAAAAACAAGAGCAGTCGTATTTAAAGTCGACTTTTGAAGTCTTTATTTGGGATCACGGTGGAGCACAGCTGTTGCAGCTGGCTGGCTGTGAAATGTCTGGCTGCAGCGTCCGCCCTCGCATCACTCAGCGTGCTGCAATACACAAGACACGGGTGTTTATTAGCAACCACATACACAGTGTCACATGTTACTCATGACCGCACCCGATCACATGAGAGGGCTATGAGTCATCTTCGACAGAGGATTACATCGTCTGCTCTCAGATATGTTCTTGTACTGAAGCCTGCTGGCTAATTTAATAAATTCTTCTAAAAGGTCATTCAATTTTGAAAGCATGCTGTAATATGAAATGTATTTAGTTTGCGAACCTTGCTTCCTTGGTCACGGGTGCGGACGCGGAGCTATGTTGACCTGCGTTTCGGCCGTATCGGCCCTCTCCGCGGCGTCATCCAGCTCGTGCTGCAGCTTCCTGTACTTGGAGAGGCCGGTGTTTCGCCTGCTCCTCCTGCAGAGAGGAGGAGACGGGAGGCTCGTTGGTTATTCAAGCATCATCAGCGAGCGTACAGAATTGTTAAACTTCTGATTGTCAACTCACCGCGTCTTCAGTCTGTCTCTTGTAACTCTTCACTTTGACCTGCAGCTTTGTCGATGAGGTCCTGCATGCGGATCAGGTTCTTCTTGTCTTCATCAGCCTGCACACACAACGTATGTAACAAACATTCATTCATGTTTCCATACCGTGGCATGTCTTATGTGCAAACAGTGTTGTTTACCTGGTAGGAGAGCTCTTTGAGTCTCCTCTCGTACTTGCGTACTCCCTTCTGATACTCCTGGCTCTTCTTTTGCTCCAACTCCATTTCACTCTCCAGTTCTTTGACCTACCAGAAAGAGCGGAGGAAATCCACTTATCACACAAACCACCCATTACATGTATTATCGGGTGTGATAGGGGCTTCACAGTTCTTGAATTCGTCTCATCGCTCACCCTGGCCTCCAGCTTCTGGACCTGCTTCTTGCCGCCCTTGAGGGCGATCTGCTCCGCTTCGTCCAGACGCATCTGCAGATCCTTTATGGTCTGCTCCATGTTCTTCTTCATCCTCTCCAGGTGGGAGCTGGTGTCCTGCTCCTTCTTCAGCTCCTCGGCCATCATGGCTGCCTACAGTCAAACAAAGGATCAGAGATGAACATTACAAGTAATCTGAGAATAAATACCAAATAGCTGAATGTTACAAACACCCTTCAGATACATTCCTTTCTGTCGTGTAAATGTTTACTCCATTTCTTACGTCAGTGATGGCCTTTTTGGCCTTCTCCTCGGCATTACGGCACTCCTGCACGGCATCGTCCACCTCATTTGACAGCGTGGACAGATCGTTCTCCAGCTTCTTCTTGTGGTTGATCAGTCCAGTATTCTGCGGCGAGAGAGATTTAACAAATAATGTTAGGATTGAAATGTCAGTTTCTTGTTTTGGATTTGGATTTTTGTCATTTGGTAACCTCTAGTTGGGATTACGCAGCCAGAGCAGCTGAACCAGACAATAACATACTTCTGCTAACTATTTTCAGCTAACAACCACACATACTGGCTAGCTTGACGAATGAACCCCATCATACCCATCGACTGAAGGTAAGTGACCATTCTTTTTATGGAGGCCTCCTCTTTCTAAAGGCCCTGAGGGTGGTGTTAAATCCTCCTTCCTACCTGAGAGTGCAACAGGTTGACTCTCTCGGTGGCCTCCAGCAGTTCGTGCTCAGCTAGCTTGCGTGCCCGGTCGTTCTGCTCCAGCTGAGCCCTGAGCTCCTCCACCTCCGCACCCAGCAGGTTGTTGCGGCGCTCCGTCATGGCAACCTGCTCCTTCAGCTCCTCGTTCTGGTGAGTGGTGTCATCCAGCTCCAACTGGATGTCCTGGAGGCACAAGTGTTCGGTCAGAGGGGTTGAAGGTGTGGCATTAGCTACTGAACGTTGCACCACGGGTTAGGGTTATTAGGAGGATGCCAGATGGACTCACTTTGATCTGAACCTGCAGGTTTCTCAGGAGTTTCTGGGACTCTGCAGCCTGCCTGTTGGCATGACTCAGCTGCACCTCCATCTCGTTGAGGTCGCCCTCCATCTTCTTCCTCAGGCGCACAGCCTCGTTGCGAGACCTCGCCTCTGCATCCAAATTAGCCTGCAGGGACTCCAGCATTCTCTGGTGGTTACGGCTACAAGTTGAAAGAGATAATGGAGAGAGAATTGTTAGCATGCGATGGCCAATGGGATGATTTACTACAAAGAAAGATGAAACGAGTAATCAACACAATTTACCGAAGGCTGTCAATTTCCTCATCCTTCTCCGCCAGCTTCCTGTCAACCTCTGACTTGATCTGGTTGAGCTCCAGCTGGATGCGCAGAGTTTTGCTTTCTTCATGCTCCAGAGTGCCCTGAGACAGAGAGGCAGATGCTTCATGCTTGAATATGTCTTGTGGGTCAACCGTGCCAGAAAAGAAAAATAAGAAAGAGGAAGTGCTTACTTCAGCTTCCTCCAGAGCAGCTTGAATCTCGCTTTTCTCCAAGTCCAGACCCTTCTTTATTTTCTCCAGCTCGTGGATGGTCTTCACTCCCTGACTGGTTTGATCAGACAGGTCAGAGATCTCCTCTAGGGAAGTAGAGAGATAAACAGTTATATATATCGTCAAGGTAACGATGAGTTCTACGGAAGTGAATATGATGTGACGACGGGTACCTTGGAGGTTCTTGTTCTCCCTCTTCATCGTCTCCAGATGATCCAGAGACTCTTCATACGAGTTCTTCAGTTTGAAGAGCTCAGTGCTCAGGCTGCGGGACTCTTTTTGAGATCCCTCCAGCTCCGACTGGCACTCTTCATACTTCTGCTTCCACTCAGCCAGCACCTTGAGGGAGAAGACACATGAACACATGAGGACTTGGCCTGGCTGCACATGAGACCATAACCCAGGACTATTGTCACCAAAACATATGCAACAATGGAAGACAATGTATCTGACTACATTGGGTGATTGCACATGTACCCTCGATATTAGTTGCCATACCTTGTCAAAGTTGCGCTGCTTCTTGTCCAGCGCAGCAGCCGCAGCATTGGAGCGCTCCAGATCAATGGCCAGGTCCTCGATCTCTGTCTGGAGCCGATGCTTAGTCTTCTCCAGGGAGGAGCACTTGGCGTTTGTAGCCTCCACCGTTTCTTCAGCGTCCTGCAGGCGCGTCACCAGCTTCTTCCTATTGAGGCCACATGTAACTCTCATTGGTCAAAGCATCACGGCATATTCGTCGAATTCTGTACGTTGAAAACAAATCCAACTCACTTGGCTTCCTCCAGCTCCTCGGTCCTCTGGATGGCGTCAGTTTCATACTTAGTCCTCCACTGAGCCACCTCGGCATTGGCCTTGGACAGACCTCTCTGCAGCTCAGCCTTGTTCTCCTGCTCCTCGTCGTACTGCTCTCTCAGAAGATCGCAGTCGTGTCGAGATGACTGCAGCGCATGGGCCACGGCGTTCTTAGCCTTGCTCTCCTCCTCCAGCTGTTTCTTGAGCTCCTCCACATTCTGGCTGTAGGAGTTCTTGGCTCGCTGGAGCTGTGAGACCGTGGACTCGCGCTCTTCAAGCTTCCTGCCCACCTCGGCTACATCGTGGAGAAAGAGGTACCTGTATTAGTACCGGGTCTTTCAAATCAGTTTGTAAGGTTTATGATAACATGGATGCTCCTTACCGCTCTCAGCCTGAGCACGGGCCTTCTGGGTAGTGGTGTCGTTGAGCTGCCTCTGGAGCTCCTCCCCCTTGGCTTTAGCCTCGTTCATTTGGTCTTCATACAGGCGGCACGTCTTCTCTGAAGTGGCCTGCAAACAAAAGATGCATTTATAGATGTTTGAGGGATTGGTCTAGCTCGGCTGCACCCTACGTTCAGATTGTCTCTCCTCTACCTTGCCCTTGGACAGCTGCTCCACGGTAGAGGCCAGATCATCGACCTCCATCGTGGCCTCGGCCCTCTCCTTCTCCAGCTTCTGCTTGACTCTCTGCAGGCTGTCGATCTGCTCGCCCAGCTCCGCCACGCTGTCTGCGTGCTTCTTCCGCAGGGTGGCGGTCGTGGCATCGTGGTGCAGCACGGCTTCCTCCAGGTCTCGACGCAGCTTCAGGAAATCAGCTTCCCTCTTCTTGTTGAACTCGATCTGGGCCACGGTCGCCCCCCCGGCCTCCTCCAGGCGCTCGCTCAGCTCCTCCAGCTCTCGAGCCACATCGGCACGCTGCTTCTCCACCTTGGCCCTGCAAGCCCGGTCGTTCTCCAGCTCCTCCTCCAGCTCCTCCGTACGAGCCTGGAGGAAAGCAATGCTCCGTTAGTTTGCCAAAAGGATGACTGCTCATGCCGGAAGGTAAGAGACTAGTTTCTACCTGCAGCTCCTTTATCTTCTTCTCCAGCTGATTGACCAAGGCTTGCCCATCTTCAACCCTTGCACTCATAGCATTCATTTCAAAGTCTTTTCTGTAAGAAAACATTCGGCAATCTTCGTTAATCATTGCTTTTTAACAGCAAGAAGATATTTCTGTAAATATATATGATAACACTCACTTTTTCAGCTTCTCTTCGAGTTGCTGCTTGTCGTTCTCCAAGTCCATAACCGACTCCAGGGAGAGTTTCAGATCTCCCTCCAGCTTACGTTTGACCCGTTCCAGGTCCATACGCAGCTTCTTCTCCTGCTCCAGTGATCCCTCCAGCTGATTTACAGAATGAACGTTAAAACATTGACATGCTATGCAAACAGTAATACCATCTTGTGCTTTGGATACACTCACATCATCGACTTGTTGCTCCAGCTTTGCTTTGGCTTTGGTCAGAGTGTTGACTTTGTCTTCCTCCGCCTGCAGGTCATCCAGAGTCTGCTGCTGAGCCTCCTGCAGAGCCTTCTTCTCTTTGGTCAGCTTCAGGATGGTTTCATCCAGCACGGCCATTTCCTCAATCAGGTTTTTCACCTGCGAGCCAGAAGGATAAGCACATTAGACTCACGTAAAGGAGAACATCTAAAGAACATCTAGATCGTTCTGTGGCCTCTGTAGGCCAGTCACTCCTCTCTCCTTGCCTTGTTCTCGGTGGAGTGTTTCTCCTTTTCCACTTTAGCCAGAGTGGTCTCCAGGTCGTCGATGTCTCTCTTCAGCTCGGCGCACTCGTCCTCCAGCTTGCGCTTCTTGGCGAGAACATTAGAGCTGATCTCCTCCTCGTCCTCCAGCCTCTCCGTGACCTCCTTCAGTTTGGCGTCCAGCTGGATCTTAGTTTTGATGAGCTGCTCACAGCGTTCCTCGGCATCTGCAAGATTGTCCTGCTCCTAAAGAAACAGGATTACTTGTTGAGTGTTTTCCCACGCGACAATCCGTCTTTTCAAAAGCTGAATGTGTGAGCATGACTTACTGCCTGCAGCTGCAGAGAGACATCCTTCTTCTCTTGCACCAGGCTGACCTGCTTCTCCTCCATCTCTTTGCGCTTGACCTCTGATTTATCCAGAGCGTCCTTCAGCTTGGTCATCTCGTCCTTCAGAGCGGCCAGCTCCTTCTCGGTGGCGGCGCTCTTCAGCAGGGGCTTGATTTTGAAGAAGAGCTTCATCCAGGGCCAGTGCTTGACGGCGTTAAAGGCGCGGATGTTCCACTTGATGATCATGAGAGCCTCCCTAAAAAGATAAATCGGGAGGGATTAAAGAGTTTTCTACCTTTTTTTCTTGTCGAGTTTTAAAATAAATATAAAATGGCACAGAAAACAACCGTTCCCATCGGGTGTATTCCGGTTTGACTGGATGAAAACGATGCTACTGTTGGCATTGGACTTCATATTTTTCACAAAGTTGGTCCACAATAAAACATGTGGCAATCCTAGTTCTACATTTTTATCTAAAAGTCTTGGATAAATACGTTGGCCGTGCAAAGGCCCAAAACATTTCCATTGTGAGAAACGCGCCGTAATTTCAGAAACGATGAAAACACATGCGCAGGGTTTAATGAAAGCGACTAAAAAGTGATGCTCGCAGCTGGGACCGCAGCGTTATGATATTATAAAGTTGGCCAACGATCACTGTCACTGGAAAATGACTAGCTAGGCTGCTGTAAGCTAGCTAGCTAACGTAGCTAACGTAGCTAACGTAGTCATTTCAAATAGACTCACAACACTCTTATGAAACAGACTAACTGGGCCAAAAGTGGAGACAATCGTTTGCTTGAAGAGAAGAAGGAAAATTAGGCCGCTACAAGTCTGGATAAATAGTTTGAGGCTTCTGCCACTTAATTAAACCAAACTAAACATAGAAATATGATATCAACATCCACTTCTATAAAAAAAAATACAATTTAAAATAACTAAATAGAAATCCACACATTTTGAATATTACATTTTGATGAGATGTTGCTGGAGTTCATCGCGGTTAAATCGAGTGGAAGTCAAGTTCGGATCAAGTTTAAGAGAAGAAGGTCAGAAAGATTTATGGTGGAGCTCCCTGTTTATTTATTTAGTAACTCATGTTGGCGCTGATCCCGCTGCTATCCACCCTCTAGTATCTAACCATACGCAGAGGGATGGGGAAATGAAACCATACACCTTGGATGTTTCATCACCGTGCCCAAACAGGGTTACCACATTTTGTCTTGATTTAGTCTCAGTAGAATGGCGCCTCGCAGCCCTAAATATGGACCCGGTCAAGGACTCCCTGTCAGTCTTTAGAGGGTGAGTTTGAGAGAGCTTGCACACACTCCAGGGTGGGAGGTGAGTGTGTGTGTGTGTTTGGGAGGGGTTGATGATTGCATTTCTGACATGGCTCCATGCCGGGGTGCCTCTCAAAAGGTGAGCGTCTGTGTTTATTTAGAAACTAAAGCCCTCTGTCCAACCACCGACGGTAATCCTCTGTCACCCGCCACATATCCCACCAATGCACTCACTTAGAAGTGCAGGCGCAGCGGACAAAAGGGTCCAGGGGCCATGGGGCATCTGGGGGGGGGTGGCGGGGGCGGGGGTTGTATTTTTAGGGAGGGCCTCAAAGCAGCTGCCACTTGACACATGTCGCCACCTGGCTCTGCGGACATCGTCAGCATTGTTTGACTCAGAGAGAGACGGGATGGAGAGAATGGACGGAGACCTGCAGGAGTGTGTGTGTGGAGACCGACGGGGCCCTTATTAACTGAAGGGCCACACACATGCCTGGTCACCGTACATGGGCGAGCACACGCCTCACACACGCCGATAACACTGCCCTCGCATGCCACGCATACTGCAGCAAGGGAGTGAACACTGAGGTGTAGAGTAACACGGGGTGATTGTGTTTCTATTGAACCTGTTCAGCAACTGTCGGGGGGGGGGGGTCTTAACCTCCCTGTGAGATTTCAAGCTTTTCCCCGCCTGTTAATACATTCCCTATTCAGCCAGGTTCATAAAGATGTTTGATTTAGTCTCTTCTTACCTCATATCTGAGAACTTATTCAGCTCCTTCCTCATCATCCTGCCCCGAGCGGCCGCCTGCAGCAGCGTCAGGATTTTAGCCAGACGCTCGTCCCTCATTTCCTCGAGGACACCCAGCAGGCCGGCCTTAAAGAACACCTACAGGAAGACACCGAGGAAAGAGGAAACAAGGATTAAGGGTTTGACATGAGTGTCTTTTGAGAAAACTAAAACACACCTCACCAAAAAAGAACCTCGTGACACAACTCAAACTGAAATTCAACAAAAACGACACCATACATTTTGCAATCCTACCTTTGTGTGTCCAAATCTGAACTGGTTGTGGTCGATGTCCAGGGAGGCCAGCAGCTTCTCCGCAGCCATCCTGCTGTCCATGAACTTATCATTGGGGATGCATTGAGGGTTCAGGATGCGGTAGCTGCATCGATGAACAAAAGAGCGTTTTAGGATATCAATGGGACCTAAGATCCATGTAAGAATATGCAGAAGTGATCTTATCTGTACCGCTGTTTGAATTCAGCGTAGAGGAGGCGGTTGGGAAAGCCTTTCCTGCAGATCCGGATGCCTTCCAGCACGCCGTTGCAGCGCAGCTGGTGCAGAACCAAAAAGGCGTCCATGATCCCTGCAAAAACAGGTAAAAAAAACTTTGGCCAAGTCCTATTTTTTGGCTCTTTAGACATGAAGCATGATGATGATGATGATGATGATGATGATGATGATGATGATGATGATGATGAGGAGAGTTACCTGGAGTCTTGGTCTCATTCGGGATGATGCAGCGCACAAAGTGAGGCTGGGTGCTGCGCAGGTTGGTCATCAGCTTGTTAAGGTTTTCCTGTAGGGAAGGACAGGGACAGCAAATCAAGTTAAATTACTCATAACATCTCGACTATTGAACAATTAAAGCTAAATATGTAAATCTTATTATTCTGCAGGACTTTCCTTACACGTGAGTTCCTTGATGTAAAGAGGAGAGAGCCAGCACAGACTTAAAGTGATGTTCATGTGATCATTGCCCTAAACATCACTGCAAGTCTTAACTGCCTCCGTCCCAGCCGTCCAATGACACCATTTCTCGCAACATTGAAAGATATTCAGAATAACGTGTGTCTGCCGTAACGCATCATTTCACCCTGGAGTCAGTCTCACCTTGTGAAGCTGAGACACGGTCTGGAAAGACGCCGCCTTCTTCCTCTTTTCCTTGGTGCCAGCTTTGGGTTCAGCCACTGCGAGGTGAAACACAGACTGATTAACTCCGGTTGGTTTCCTTCTTTCCGCCACAGCCTTCTGCCAGAGACCGGGGTACTGTACCTGAGTCCGAGTTCACGTAGTTCTCGTACAGCGAAGCTATCAGCTTGTTAGACGACTTCCGGAAACAAGCCACCACCGTCTCGTTCAGAGGGTCTTTGTTTTTCTCCAGCCAGCCAGCGATGTTATACGGTACCTATTGAAGAAACAGTGACATCCATTATTATTCCATTCTGTGTTTAAGGATGACGGTTGAAAGGGCTTCAGTGAGAACACTCACCACGCCGGCGTAGTGCCCCAGCTCAAAATGCGCCTCGTACTTGCGCTTCTTGTCCGGCCGCGGCTTTTGGAAGTTAGGCGACTTGCCGATGTGATTATCGTACATCTTGGCTTTGAAGCTGCTGTCTGTGGCCTTTGGGAACATGCACTCCTCTTCAAGGATGGACATGATGCCCAGCGGCTGGAGGGAAACAGAGGGTCACATATACGTGTCTTTGAAACATTCATGATTTTCAATTGAGGATAAAACGCTTCGTTCACCTTCTCGATGAGATCGATGCAAGCTTGAAGGTCGAGCCCGAAGTCGATGAAGGTCCACTCGATGCCCTCCCTCTTGTACTCCTCCTGCTCCAGGATGAACATGTGGTGGTTGAAAAACTGTTGCAGTTTCTCATTGGTGAAGTTGATGCACAGCTGCTCGAAGCTGTTGAGCTGCGAGGAGAGAGGAGCAGGTGTTCAGAGGGAGATTCAGAAACATGAAAAACACATTCCTGCAGAACATAATTAATCACAATCAGAAACCAATAAGCACCTGTTGATACTTAACCAAAATATGGCCATAGAAAGAGAGAAATCTATTTAAAAAAAAACTTACTTCAAAGATCTCGAACCCGGCGATGTCCAGCACCCCGATGAAGTACTGGCGAGGCAGCGAGGTGTACAGCGTGCGGTTGATCCGCCCCACCAGCCACTTGAACATGCGGTCATACGTGGCTTTGGCCAGAGCGCCGACGGAGAAGTTAACCTACACACACACACACACACACACACACACACACACACACACACACACACACACACACACACACACACACACACACACACACACACACACACACACACACACACACACACAGCTGTCATTCACATGAATAGCCTCTGTTGCTTAGATACCGAACTCTAGTGTGTGTGGAGTGGCAAGTGTATTGACTGTATTGATTAAGACCCGTCCATCAGGCAGAACTGAATTGTATTCTACTCTGAAAACATTTGACAGACCAGGAACATGTTTGATCTGATTTAAAGTGTGTATCATGTTGTGCCTCATCATTGTCTTACAGATATTTACATCAATAATGAAACTTTGGACGTTTCATCTCCTCACCTGTTCGACGTTCTGCCCCTTCACCACGTACTCGTTCCCCACCTTCACCCTCGGGTGCAGGAGGCTCTTGATGAGGTCGGCTGAGCTGACGCCCATCAGGTACGAAGCCTTGTCCGCACCTGTTATCAGACGGGACGAAAGAAAGCATAAATAACTTGCGTTTATCTAATCTATTCCTGTCTTTGTTACGGTGTCTTACTTTCAGTGCCGTCGGCCTCCGCCTGCTCCTCGCGCTGCTTCAGCTTGAACTTCATGTTTCCAAAGTGCATGATGGCCCCCACTATTTTATAGCAGCCGTACTTCTCGTCCGACAGAAAGCCCAGGATGTCCATGGCGTGCTGCGAGGAAACAGAGGGAAGTCATGTTACAACTTTAAAACATAATCCCATGTGGAATTCGCCCTTTTGATCATTTAAAACATGTTCATATATTTTCCTCCGCTGCAAAATGAGGGCTCTTACATCAGTGGCCATCAGCTCCTGTCCGTCGTCCATGTTCTCCACGGAGATCACGCCCTGGGAGCAGAAGTGGTAATCGTACGGGTTGGAGGACACCAGCAGCATGTCTGAAACACAACGTTTACAGGCTCACGTTCAGAGGCCTGCAGAGGGACGTGTGGAGATATCCCAACGCAGCCCGAATCACTCACCTAACAGTTCGGGCTTCTTCTGCGACATGATCTGGTAGTAGATGTGGTAGCTCCTCTCTCCGGGCTGCTGGAATATCACTCTGGATTTTTCCAGAAGATCTAAACAGCAGATAGGAGAGTTCATATTAGACGTGTAACGAGAAGAAATACAGCAGGAATTCATTCTTTGAATATTAACTCACATATGTCAATATCAGAGGAGGCCAGTTTGCCAGTCGGTCCAAAGTGGATCCTGATGAACTTGCCCTGTTAGGGAAAGGAAAGGTCAATTAGCCAAATAAAGACAAATAAATAGCAGTATTTTATTTCACATTAATGTTTATACTGTATACAATATGAAGGGGGTTTTCCAGGTACTCACAAAGCGGGACGAGTTGTCATTCCTTAGCGTTTTGGCATTTCCAAACGCCTCCATGGCGGGGTTCGCCTCGATGATCTGATCCTCAAGAGTCCCCTGGGCCAGACAAGAGAAATGTTAAGTAAGTCAAATGCTCAGTCATATTATTTTGTATGACATAATTAATTATTAATCGCTGTTTTGTATTTTAAACTTACCGCTGTTTTGGTGGCAGGACCTTGCTGTAAAGGGGAAGGGAAGAAGCCTGTGAGTGTCAGGTCTCATGAGGCATGACTGAATAATGCTTTCACAAGGAAAGGGGGACATTATGACCAACTGGAGAATTAGATAGTGATTGTTAAAGCTGTGGTAAAAAAGACAATGGCCACCTTGTTTTATATGATGGTGTGAACGCGGGGAGATAAAAGGTAAAAGGAAAAATGAACACAAGAAAGTCAAAACTCAAAGCAAAGGGAAAGAAAATGGAAAAATCTGAGCCACAAAAAGAGGAGATGACATGGAAAGGGAAAAATAAAAATAGTTAAAAAATCAATAAGAAAGAGTAAAGTGGCTGGAAAGGGCTTCACAACAATGAGGGTGAAGACATGAATGTAATTTCAGATTCACCATGAGGGAAATGTAAGGAGCGGTTTAAGGGGGATTCCTGGGACCAAAAATGAAGAAAATACAGCACAAAAAAAAAAGCTGGGAACAAAAAAAAAAGGTTGCCACATCAGCCTTACTCCTTTCTTGGCAGTTGATTCTCCAATAGCTGCCACATTGGCAAAATACTGAATGACACGTTTCGTGTTGACAGTTTTGCCAGCACCGGATTCTCCGCTATAGGAGTGTGAAAAAATAACACAGTGTATATATACAACAGGTAAACACCGGTCAGAAAGCTGTGCAGCAAAATAATCACAAAACAGGAAGGAAAAGTCAAAAATAAAGATTTCAGTAAAAGTCAAAAAGTTGGCGAAAAAATATGAAATCTTTAAAGCTGCTGTGTGTGGACGATCTGTATTGTTGTATTGCTGCTTATACAGATCTAAAGCAGTAACTACTTACGTGATGAGCATGGACTGGTTCTCCCGGTCTGAGGAGGAGAAAAGAACACCAGGCTTTTAACAACTGACGGACAAACGTGAGCGTTTATATTTTTGTATCGGTGCGTATGTGTTGGTTTGCTAAAATGGAAAAAGTATTAAAAGCTTTGGCTTACTAAAGTACTTATTCCATATTTTAATACAAGTCCTGCATTCAAAATATGTTGCTTAAGTCAACTCATTGTTTTTTATTATATATTATAATATTAAGTCATGATTATTGATGCAGTGACTTGTAAGATACATTTTAAGGTAGCTGGCTGCAATTTAACGGTTTTAAATATTATTTTCCAATTAATTCACTGGAACAATTCATTGCATTTCACATGGTCATTATAGGTGGAACTGCTACCCCCGCGACCCGACCACGGATAAGCGGGAGAAGATGGATGGATGGATGGATTATAGGTTTTTAAAAGTAAGTGAGTAGTAAATGGCATTACATTAAAACACTTAAATAAATTATAAGAACCTCAAATGTTTTACGCAGGTACAGTACTTGAGTGAGTGTACTTTCCACCACTGCTTGTGTGTACTGTGTGTGTTTATAATATCGTATAGTGCACTCACTGCTCAGCATGTCATTGTATGCTTTGTCTGCGATGGAGTAGATGTGCGGTGGCGCCTCAGAGCGGCGTTTGCCTTTGTAGGCGGCGACCACAGCGGCGCTGTAGACGGGAAGCCATTTGTACGGATTCATCGTCACACAGAAGAGCCCGGAGTACGTCTGAGGAGGAGACACCACATTATCATACAACATACAAGGTGACAGGCTGACATTGCTCAGGCTTGACCTGTGTGACTTCATCTGGATAATGATGCCTCTTTAGGGAACATGGGAACACGGGAACATGGGAACACGGGAACATGGGAACACGGGAACACGGGAACACGGGATGGGGGAGTACCGTCGCTCCATAACGGGATACTCACGTAGATCATCCAGGCAGAGTAGCGTCTGCGCAGGTTGAACAGCACCGAGGCCTCGTTCAGGTGCGTCAGCATGGCCATGTCTTCGATCATGTCATACTTCGGAGGATTCATCTGCTGGATGTCGCTCTCCTTCACCGTCAGAGTCTGAAGGGACGAACACAGACGGGCATGAGAAAGGGATCATGGGAGTTTAAAGTGTTCATGTATACACAGTGATGGCTACTTACCCTTCCATCTGTGCTATCAACAATGACTTTGTCACCGCTGCGCTCCTTGATCTCGATCTCGATGTACGCTTCCTTTTCATCCGGGACCCAGGCCCGCTTCTTACCTAACAGGACAGCAGAGGGGGGGCAGTGTGAGGGTGGAAGCAACAAAACGTTCCATAATACACATGTTGGCAGAGATAAATAAAACAATATATTTAAAGAAATACAACAAAAAATCAGTTACATATGTTGCAAATATACTCAAATGGAAATCTTAAAACTTTAATTATGTAGTTCCTTTAACAAAACAATGTTATGATCAAATAATGATACATGGCTTTACTTTAAAAAATAAAGTTTGTGGTATTATCTAACTCGTTTTATAAAGTTATATTACGTTTGTATATTGTGTTACTTATTTTACCACAAGCTAAAAACCTTGTGATATTCATTTTATAAAGTGATGTTATTTAACATGTGGTGTTTCTAACACCAAATAACTATACATTCTGATAACTTAGGGCGCTTTTACACACTATATTACTACGTATTGTGTTAAAAAACAAAATGCAATAGAATCTGCTGATTGTTTGCCATATTTAAAAACAGAAACTAATTAAACGTTGAATTAAAAACGAAGTCAACCTGTGATCTGAATATTTGTATTTCATGTGATCTGCCCTACAAGGTTTCGTTTCTCTGAAGTCTCATAGAACTACCGTCAAAAGCCACGGTGTGCGACGCCATCAGCTCCAGCTCAGATTTGCGTAAAAACTGAGCAGCCTCCCCGAACTCCTTCGTGTCGTAGCGCGACATGGTGGCAGCTGCTTCCCGGTCCGAAAACAACCGGAGGGACCAGCGACTCAGACGAGGTGAGGAATTCCTTTTGTGGGAAAACAAAACTTTGCATTAGGGTGAGTAGTTCTTTAAAACTTCAGTCTTGATGAAAAACAGAGTGGCCATGGAGACACGTGTGCGTAAAAAGCGCAAATCCACCACCACCAAGTGAGAACAAAAGAAAAAAAACTGAAATCGCGTTATCTGACACCTGCCAGCAGAGATAAACAGTATCACTACATTACTTTAAGGATATTATAACTAAACAAGACGATTTAAAGGGCAGCCAACCGCGCGTAAAATGCGTAATCAACCTACCAAACAGGCAAAAAGCTGTCCACTGACTTCAGGAAGATCACAACGAAATGACAACTTGCTGAGATGTGCCCTCCTTTATACTGTGTTCCTCAAGGTCACGGTCAGTGAACATTTGTCCCTCATTAGCATATGCCACCTCCTCCCACGCCTATTGGTGCTGGGCGCCTGTCTCAATTGACACAAAAGGAAAGCTACGTTTTTGTCATTGCGCTAAACCCAAGCCGGCTATTTTTGTATCCCAGTTATTTCATGCACTGTACACACTGGGGGGAGTGGGAGAGAGTTGCATTCGGAGCATCCCTGCAGGGGAGAATTTTTTCACTCAGTAGAATTTGAAGGGCGCTACATCATTGCCTCACACAACAAGGAAATGAAGCCCCAAATTAAAGAATATGAAAGATGATTCAGTTTAAGTACAAATCTAGAAATGGATTATTGATTTTATTCTCACTTAAACTCCTGAACTCTTCCCACTTTAGGTGACTGTGATGCTTATTGCCTCTAAGTAATAGTCATGCAGCCTTCTTGTTGTTATGTGCCCAGAGGGATGTTTGCTATTGTGTGTGGCCGCGGAGGATGCAACCTTAGAAGAGATTATTTCAGGAGCTGTGTGGCATTAAACATTCTACTATAAATACACTACATTATATTAATAGAGAGAACCATGGCACGTGGCTCATGTCACACAATAAAGTGCCTCGCATGAATTTAAAAGCAATAAACACGAGCGACGAGTCATTCCAGGTATGTGATGAAAGATCTTTCATTTAATTCTAGTTTTTCAGTTTCTGGAAGCTGTCAGCCAGCGATAAGTGGAGCTTTGGCACCAGGGACTGGGATGAGTTATAAAGTATGATGGTAAATATCCACTGGTAGCACGCTGTGTTACATAGCTGCTGTGATTTTGTGTATCCAGTCATTCTGGCATTAGCACTGCGCCTCTCACACTCTGGCTCCACAAGATCTGACCTTCAGAGCAAGGGGAGAGGTTGGTGCCTGGTATGGGAGCAGGGTGACAGTGCAGCCCGGGGGGAGGGAAGGGGACCAGAGTTTCTCAGAATAGACAAAGCCAGAGTCCAGCATTCCTGATAGGGAGATTGACTGTTGACTGTTGGCTGCGTCGAACCTGCAAAACGCCACGTTAGATCAGCTTAAGATGGCCGCCTACTTCCAATGTAGACTTTTACAAGCTTACTTTAATCGACAGAAAGCTTAATTTTCACAGAAACAAGAAATGGCGTCTTGACTTAAGGGGAGGGCGGCCATCTTTGTTCAACCTGATCTCACCAGAATGCGTGCCTCCACCACGACTCCTTAACACCACAATGCGTGGTGGAGTCACGAACTTTGTTACATTTGCGTGTCGGCACCACGCAAACAACCCCAATGTAAAGTGAATGAGGCTCCTTTGTCGTGGTGCACACACGCATTTCTACAACGTCCCGCAGTGAGCTTTTATTCTATACAACGTTTTTTAAATCTACTTTATAGCGTGTAGTAACTTACGGGAGGCTTCTTTTATTTTATTTGTATTCATAATTATTTTTCGTCAGAATGTAAAAATTACATTAGTTACGAATTTGTGTTCTCAAAAAACAGTGCATTGTGTGTAATGCAACTTTGATTTTTATTAAATTAGTTTTTAAGGAAGGCCAGAGCTTCAGCTGTGTCAAATAGATTGTTCCCTTCAGTTAACGTTATTTAAAAGATAATGATCATGTCCTCTGTATTGTATTACGAGCGTCCATTCCCATTGGATAACGGAGAATTTTACACCCGGAAGTAAGTAGCCTATTCTCCTTACTGTCGATTGATTTTACAGTGATATCTGCACTACTCATCGACTAAAAAACACCAAATTGTCCTTGTTAATTACACAACATTGATTGGTTTGAATTGTGTGCAATGCTTTTGTATTTTCCCCCTTCGATTCGGAGAAACAAATATTTGTTCGGAGTTTTAGGACGGCAGAAGACACTACACTACCCAGAATCCTCAGCTATCGTTTGGGACTACACCATGTGCTTAGCTTGACAAACCCCGTGATCAGTCCTCAACCTCTGTGATTGGATGCGCGATGTTTACACAGAGCGTCCAAAAGGACTTTGAAATGGAATGAAACCCATCGACGGCACACTATTCAAAACAGGAATCGAACGTGTCCTACCCCCTCCCCCCCTTAGGTCACAGGCTCCTCCAACAGTGCTACGCAATAAAACAGATACACAGAAAAAATAGTGAAATAGTGCAATAAGAGTCTATATACAAGTGATTGGAATATGATATATTAGATAAATAATTTCTAAGTAGCAGCCAGATGAATGTTATTTCTAAGTTCAGGTGTTTAATAGTCTTCTGGCCTGTGGGATGAAGCTGTCTCTGTGTCTGGTGGTTTTAGTCCGGATGCTGCGGTACCGCCTGCCAGACTGCAGCAGACAGAACCGTTTGTGGCTGGGGTGATGGGGGTCTTTTATAATCCTGAGGGCTTTCTTTAAGGTTAACCTGGTATTTTTACTCCACTACATTTATTTTAGTTACTTTACAGATTTGGATTAATGATGTGAAATATAAACAACCCTTAAATCAGACTTTAGTTACACCTGAATGAAATTCAGTGAAGGTGATTGTCAAGTGCCAACAATCAGGCGAGATATTTGATAGTTGGTGCTTGAGAAGACTAAATATTTATCTGCAGATCCGTTTAAAGCAAATTCATTACTCGTTATTCTCTAATAGTTCATTAAAGACTGTATATAATGGCTATTTTGCACATCCCTTTCAAGATTTCAAGATTTTCTAAGGTTTATTGACATATCATATACACAATAGCGTAGTTAAGCAATGAATGACAAACTTGGGTCACAGGTTCATCAACAGTGCATTACAAGACATCTATCAATGTGTGTATACTTCCACCATTACACTGTCGTATTCTGCACATTTCTTTAATTAAAGCCTTATTAGTTAGCACATCCTCCTATCAGGCAATAAACTGTTTTACTCTAGATGTCATTTGAGTATCTTCTTGATATTTTCTATTCTATATTTATATAATTGACCTTCTACTTTCCCACTATTTTATATGTACTCTTAATATTTGAATGTTTTCATAAAATATAACACATTCAAAAGTGCTTTACAAAAATGAAAGACATTAAGAAAAAGGCATTTTAAACAGTCATTAAAAAGCAACACAATCTTCCTGCATTGCAATTACTCTAAACGTGTAATAACGTGCTTTGACCAGTAGGTGGTTTGGGTTAAAAGGCTGTCAAGTTTACAGTGTTAACACAATAAAATATACTGCTGTTTCCGGTTTAGTTTACGACGAATATTATTTTGTTATTGTTTTGATATTTGTAACACAAAAGCGATGGGAAAAACCCATAGCAACCAAAAAAAGATGGTCTTAACATGACCCAGTCGTCTAGAAGTTAATAAAAAACAATAATATCAAAACAAAATATTACTACTAACTCTATTGTGAAATTAAAACAGAACGGTAAAAGAATAGTTTCTGGTCTATTCTGATGCCCGATCTCTGTAGATAAATAAAGAACTAAGACAGATGTGTAATATTTAATGCAGCCAAACCATTTATGCATTCATGTGATGACTATCAAAGAGTAAAGCAAGCACTGCTGAATAAAGTATGATTTTCTCTTTTACGAAACTTTTTTTTCATATGGAATGCAGTTGGAGGTCAACCAATCAAAGAGCTTGAGGGCTGATCACGGGGTTCATGGTGTAGTCCCAAACGATAGCTGAGGATTCTGGGTAGTGTAGTGTCTTCTGCCGTCCAAAAACTCCGAAAAAATATTTGTTTCTCCGAATCGAAGGGGGAAAATACAAAAGCATTGCACACAATTCAAACCAATCAATGTTGTGTAATTAACAAGGATAATCTGATGTTTTTTAGTCGATGAGTAGTGCAGATATCACTGTAAAATCAATCGACAGTAAGGAGAATAGGCTACTTACTTCCGGGTGTAAAATTCTCTGTTATCCAATGGGAATGGACGCTCGTAATACAATACAGAGGACATGATCATTATCTTTTAAATAACGTTAACTAAAGGGAACAATCTATTTGACACAGCTGAAGCTCTGGCCTTCCTTAAAAACAAACTAATTTAATAAAATTAACAGTTGCATTACACACAATGCACTGTTTTTTGAGAACACAAATTCGTAACTAATGTAATTTTTACATTCTGACGAAAAATAAAAATAATTATGAATACAAATAAAATAAAAGAAGCCTCCCGTGAGTTACTACACGCTATAAAGTAGATTTAAAAAACGTTGTATAGAATAAAAGCTCACTGCGGGACGTTGTAGAAATGCGTGTGTGCACCACGACAAAGGAGCCTCATTCACTTTACATTGGGGTTGTTTGCGTGGTGCCGACACGCAAATGTAACAAAGTTCGTGACTCCACCACGCATTGTGGTGTAAAGGAGTCGTGGTGGAGTCACGCATTCTGGTGAGATCAGGTTGTCTTTGTTGATGCCGTTATCTGTCGCCGTGGCAGATTGAGAGGTGTTTCCGTGATGGCTCAAACTTTCTCGGGCATCAGTGAGATAGAGAGGGCCGGAGCTATTCTGGGACAAGGGGCTCTTCAGAGAAGCAGAGGCTGCTTTATGTACTATGCCACTTGCTGCACCATTTGAAAAAAAAGCTGGAATGCTGATAACACATGAGGAGGAGGAGATGAATCCCAAAAGTCCCTAGAGCTACTGGCTTTAAATAAGTCCACATACTCCGACCGGCACGTAAACACACACACACACTTAGGGAAGTGCATGCTGTGATGGATGGCGTCGTCCCTCAGCACATCTCTCTGCTTCGCTGCAGCCCGCTGCAACAGCTGACTTCTCAGAGCTCTCCTTACATCCCCTGTGTTCCTTAAAATCATTTAGACCCTAATGTGGCCAGACCCATTAAGTCTCATGTTTTGATTATTGGACATTTGTTCGGCTTTGAATTACCTCCAAGTATAAATTGACCAAACCGACGCCCAGCTGCATGCCTCGGCCCTCGAAATGCAGGCTCCATGATCGCAGTTCACAGCAGTGGATCTGGTGATGTGCAAAGCGAGGAGCCGACATTTTGGGCATCAGGGCTTGATCTGGGGGTCTGTCACAGTTGTTTTAGATCGTCATGCGGAGAATGCCAGCAGGCTTAGGCAGCGGGATGGAGAGAGATTGAAAATGATGAGTGCAGTCTCTCTCGGCTGACTTTAATCCCGCACCTCTCTGTCTCTCTGTGTTCGGCTTCTGCACAGGTGGGACTGTTCATCAAAGGCAAACAAGACTTCAGTAGAAAGAACAGCTTTCAGAAGCAGAAATGGGTTTACTACCAAGTAGGTTTTCACATGCGAGGAATTTGCTTTGGTGTAAATGTTGCATATGACACAGAAAGAAGATTACATTTATTATTATAAATCAATTTAATTTTAATTATTTATTATTTATTATTATACTTCCCATTGTAAAGCGTCCTTGGGTTTCGTGAAAGGCGCTATATAAATTGAAATTATTATTATTATTATTACATTTGTTGTTGTTGTTGATGTTTTTTAAACCAGCAAAAATAGTACTATTGTAATACATTGAAAATAAAGACAATATTACACAAAATATAAATAAACAAGAAAAAGAGTACAGTAAAATAAAAGATGACACAAAGTGTGGAGCAGAAATGTGCAACATGTTCAAAGGGTTGTTCAGGATTTAAATAACAATATATTGTTCGCATGATGGGCATTCATGTAATGATGTTTTAATAATGCCTTGTTAAATACATGAAGGCCTGTTCATTGTATTGCTCTGCAAATAAGTTATGATCAATGTTATGATTCTAATTGTAATGTTAACAGTCATATCAAGTCAGTGACAAAGTCAGCCTGTCATGACTTAAAAATAAAGCAGCACTCGGAGGTTATATCACGGACTGGATCCAGAGAAATGACATGAGGTCTCTGCTCTGGCCACCGGTTAGTTATTGAATTGATTTAAAGCGACTGCTGCCACATTTCTGACCTTCTTCGTCTCCCCGATGCACCCGGCAGGCCTCTGAGGTCACCTGGAAAATGTTTTCTGACTGTTCACAGACTCGGAACAAAACACGTTGAAGCTACTTTTAGTTATTGAACAAAACAGGAACTTAGATTTGAACCTTGGCGGAATCTTTAACATGATTACATTTGAACAACAATTTCACTATTTTTATCACTATTTTCTCTAAACTTTTTATTTTCATAAAACAATTTAAAGTTTCCTTATATTGTGCACCCTGTTATTCTTTCAACCTGTGGCTTTTTAAATGTCTTTGTCTAGAAAGAAGCATCTCTCTTATCTCCTTTCGTCTTTTATTGTGCGACTTAAAGCACGTTGAGCTGCAGTACGTCTGCTCTATATATAAACACTTGTTCTCACTCCTGCTTCACGTTTCAAACCAATCGAGAAGCATTTCTGGTTCGACAAAATGTATCACACTTATTATTATTGAAACATATTGCTCTATCTTTTGTTGAGCTTAACACAAACTCTCCAATCAAATAAATACCAATATACTTTGTTTATATAAAAATAAATGTTGCTGTAATTGCTTAAACTGTTCTTTACGCACTCTCTGTTTTTTATTTATCTTCATTGCTATTATTCTTTCAGTCAATTTCATCATTATTGTAACATATTTATAATATATCATTTGTATCAAGATCTTTTTCATTAAACCTGACACACACTCTCATGAAGCCAAATCAGTGCACATTTAGTTACAGCAGCTTAGAATATGTTGCTGTAAAAAACCCTAACCCTAATAAAAAGTGCTTTGTGCACTCTCAGTTTTTATCTTGTTCTTTTCATTTATTTATTTAACCTCAGTTTTTCCCTCTCTATTAAAAGTTGTATGTACGTTTGCTTGGTTGCTTATCAGAACAAACATTAAAGGTCCCCTATTATAATAACAATATAATCCCCTCTGTTTTGCTATCCTGGCTCCAAGATGGTGGAATGAGCTCCCACTGACATCAGGACGGCAGATAGCTCACACACCTTCCGGCGCAGACTGAAAACTCATCTCTTTCGACTCCACTTCGAGCGATAGAACTATTAACAAAGCACTTATATACTAATAAAGGGCTGGCTTACCTAAAGCCATGAGTAGCACTTGAAATGTTTTTGCTCGATGAAATCTGATGTACTTATATGATTCTGTTTTCTTCACGTTTGTATTTTGTTGGTCGAACGCACTTATTGTACGTCGCTTTGGATAAAAGCGTCAGCTCAATGCAATGTAATGTTTCAGCCCTGTTTGAAAAGTGCCGATCCTCTGTCTGTTACTTTAGATGAAAATAAGGAGCCCCTTGGTTGCTGATTGGCTAATGGTTACACAAGCCAAAACATCGTTATGACATCATAAAGTGGCCAAAATCTGATCAGCTCATTTTCAGACAGGTTTTTATAGAAATGGATCAAAAAGAGAGAGAATCTTTTTTCCTGACACTTTCAGAGTCTCTTTACACAGAGGGGACACATGCTGATGGAGAATCAATCAATCAATCAATCAATCAATCAATCAATCAATCAATCAATCAATCAATCAATCAATGTTTATTTATATAGCCCAATATCACAAATGTTACATTTGTCTCAGTGGTCTTCACAGTGTGTACAGAATATCAGTATGACAATACGACACCCTCTGTCCTCAGACCCTCACATCGTACAAGGAGACACTTCCAAAGAAAACCCACAGTTTAAAGGGAACATGGGAGAAACCTCAGGGAGAGCAACAGAGGAGGGATCCCTCTCCCAGGACGGACAGACGGACGTGCAATAGATGCCGTGTGTAAATTGAAGAGATAATACATTTGCAACAGAAGAGAAGAGACATGAAGAAGTGGATTTTGCACAATAGGTCCCCTTTAAGACCCCTGCTTCTCTGTGCAGCAGTCACCTAAAAATGGGCGTTGGAGCAGCGTTTCGTTTTGGATCAAAGCATTCATCGAGGGTGGATATTTCTGTAATCGCCTCGTGCCTGCCCACAATACCTTGCAGCAACTGTGCAGGCTCAGGTCTAAGGCACCGCTTCATCAGAGTGGAGACGGCCTGACGCGTGCCACCAACACACGCTAAAGCCCCAATTTACCCCCCCCCCCCCTGACATCCACACTACACTAAGAGAGTTAATCAGTCTTTTAGCGGGCTGCGTGGGGCTCTGATACCTCGGCTATTAGCCTCTGGCTCCAGACAATACCCCGGCTCTCTTTGTGTTTGAGTGGTGGTCGGGGGCCCGGCCCGCCCTGCCCTCAGAATGCATGGCAGCCCTCAGCTGTCTTTCTATTTCAGGAGCCGGAGGCATACCTCGGCCCAGCTGGGGCATCAGAGACAATGGGCGCATGCTGCCTTATCCAAACACAGGCCTGCAGACAATCTGACGCACTCCAGGATCCCAGAGAGCCCGCTGCAGCCCAGCAAAGGGTTAACAAGGCTGCAGAGACACTTTAGACATCGCTCAGGAGCCTTTTACTCACCGTGAAGAGGGGAGACATACTACTTTGCATTTAGACAACTCTTTTATACAAAACAGCTCACAATTAGTGCAACAAACCATAACGATACAAACTCAGAACAACACAAATGTGCAGGTATATAATCAATTCAACAATCTGTGTGTGTGTGTGTGTGTGTGTGTGTGTGTGTGTGTGTGTGTGTGTGTGTGTGTGTGTGTGTGTGTGTGTGTGTGTGTGTGTGTGTGTGTGTGTGTGTGTGTGTGTGTGTGTGTGTGTGTGTGTGTGTGTGTGTGTGTGTGTGTGTGTGTGTGTGTGTGTGTGTGGCCTAGCATTACTATACTTGTGGGGACCTACATCTGTTTACACAGTCACGTGTGGGGACTCGCCTCCCTTATGGGGACGAATTGGAGGTCCCCATAAGGGAGATCATTCATTTTAGGGTGAAGACTTGGTTAGGGTTAAGGTTAAGGGTTAGGGTTAGGCATGTGTTGGTTAGGGTTAGGGTAAGTCTCTAGGAAATGCATGTAAGTCAATGTAATGTCCCCTGAAGTGATGTATACATGGTGTGTGTGTGTGTGTGTGTGTAATGGTAAATGGTAAATGGACTGTACTTATATAGCGCTTTATCCAGTCTTTAAGACCCCTCAAAGCGCTTTACATGCTACATGTCATTCACCCATTCACACCCATTCATACAGAGCAGTGTATATTACTCTAGGAACTAACATGCATACACATTCACACACCGTTGGCCATGCCATCAGGAGCAACTGTGTGTGTGTCTGTTGGGTTCTAAGCCAAGGTACAAGTGATGTACACAAATACATTCGTTATGTGATGTATATAACAGACAGGAACAAAGTGAAAAGTTTGTCCACCTTTTTATTTGTCGGTAGTTGTGCAGCTTTTGACACAGACTCTGGGCTGTTGGAGCAGGAGAAAGAGAAATAGTCAGTAAATTACATGTACAGTAATAAAACTAGTTGTTTAATTACATGTTGTAGCTTGCTGGTAGTCCAACTACATTCCCGTAGTGATTCAAGTAGTAAAGTTACATTCTTTTAATGTATTCGTGTTGACTGCAGAAACTGAACAATTTGGGCATTAAATGAAATGAATAGTTTTTTGTATTGTTAATACATTGGTAAAATGAATTAAATAGTGAATTAATTATCCTGAGCAAATGTTCGTTTCCATAGTAACTTGTCATATTATCATTGAATGGACTTTTCTTTATATATTTCTCATGAGCATTTCCTCTTATTTTAAATGTTGGTAATAGTTTTTCTACAGTTTTATATTTGCTTGTTTTGTATGCACCGTTATACACCACAGCATAATGCGTTATGAGTAAAGATACTTGTCTTTCACCCGGATTTTAATTCAGATTATTGCCAGATCTCAACGTGGGCTGATTTGGATCAGAGTTCAGAGTCAGTGCTGGTTTCTCCTCGGTGTGTGTGATTGAAAAGATTGAACTCTCAGTTTGATGTGCGACATGTGCTCGCTGTGTGTCCGAGCAGTTGACACCGGTGACAGGTGACGAGAGGTGGGAATTATATGTGTGTGTGTGTGTGGGGGGGGGCTCTGCATGTGTGTATGGGGGCTCTGCATGTGTGTATGAGGAACTTTCGGACGCCTGGAGTGGGTAAACTGTGAAAGAGCCGCCACGCGTCTCGCTGAAATGCCTCTCATTGTGACAGCAGCTCTGTCTAAACAGCAGTTCTGGTCAGAGGGGCTCTGCACCTGTACCCCTGACCCCCCTCAGACCCCCCCGCGGGCCCAAAGTAAATTAGGTGGAGCTATGTGTGCCCTGACAGTCAGATTGTGTAGGTCACTAACTGAAGGACTTTCCAACAGGCAGACCGGCTTCCCTTCCAGATCTATTTAAAGTCCCTGAGCAACATGGCTCCACGCTGCTTTCATAGGAGCCTCAACACCAGAGATTACAAAATAATCTGTGTGTGAACTGAACTGTTTAGGGTGTGACGGTCAGCTCGTACACACAGAGAGAAAGAAAACACTGTCAGTGATGTGATGGTTGATGGATGAACCGTCTTTTATCTTTTTAATATACACCCAGCATCTATTTTTTATTTTGTCCTCATAGGACTGTGAAGCAACTTGAGATGACGATGTTTTTAAAGTGTGATCTATAAATGAAATGTATTATTATTATTATTATTATTATTATTATTACCCAACTGTCCGTCCTTTGAGAGGGATCCTCCTCTGTTGCTCTTCACGAGGTTTCTTCCATTTCCCCCGTTTACTGTGGGGTTTCTTTCTTGTCGGATGTGAGGGGCCAGGACAGAGGGTGTCGCATTCATATTCTCTACAAACTGTGAAGTCCACTGAGACAAATGCACATGCGTGATATCGGGTTATATAAATACACTTTGATTAATTAACTCAACACAATCATTCCTATTTCCAAATCCACATATGGACAACATACATCAACACAAATATACTTTTTTTGGTTTCATAAAAGATTTAAAAAGTATCTTTGAAACAACAGCTTTAGTTTCCATTTTCCATCACATTCGAAAATAAATGTACAGGTTATTTAACCCCCTAGAAAATACTACTACTTAAGAAAAAATACTAAAATTGACAATGTAACACAGGTTTAATAAGACATATACATAAGTTATGTAAAGGCAGGTTTGAGTACAACATTGTTTAATTTAATTAAAGTTAACAACTGTTTGCAGTGCAAAGTTAGTGTCAATGAAATATACCAATGACTTTTTAAAACTGCACACATGATGGCTTATTATGAATTTAGAAACTCTCAAACAGTTATAAATTGCTCACTTTCAAATGAAAAGTACTATTAAAGGTGGGGTAGGTAAGTTTGAGAAACCGGCTCGAGATCGCTAGAATTTGAAAATACACAACCGGAGAAAATCTGCCACTTCCTTACAGAGCCCCTCCTCCAACACACACGAACGCGCACATGACCAATGAGGGCACGAGATCAGTTTGTGCCCCGATGGAAGGCTGACAGGCAGGTAGGCCATCCAATCGATTGGTTGTACTTTTTACAGTATTACGGCTTCTACAGATGACATTTTTTTATGGATTTTTTGGCAAAGCACTTCAGATATTCATTGCTCTCGGGATGTTAAGAGCATTCCATGGAATATAACAAAAAGTGTATCTCGAGCCGCTTTCTGAAACTTACCTACCCTACCTTTAATTTCAGGGTTTGTTAAATTGATACGCAGCCCTTATATTAATTTAAGAAATACAGCCCTGAAGCCCAATAAGTACATGACATTTTCAGAAATGTGAATCCCATAGTCCCATTGCTCTCCGACTTAACATCAAACAATAATCAGTTTGAATAATAGCATGAATTAACAACAATAGAGACGATATTGGAAAAACATAATTCTGCCACAAAACAAATGTTTTCCTGGCGACAGAAATAGTGTTGAAAACTGAACTAAAAGTATCATTTGATTAATTGTTTTCCGCAAATAAAACTATTATTAAGATAAGTATTGTTCATTTAAAAAAATGTACACTGACAGCCTTTGGTCAAACACTAATTCATACATTTTCAAAATATATTAATGTTCTGCTTTTTTCAAACCAAACGGAGAGAATGCTTTTTACAAAATGCTTCTTCTTACATTTCAGTGAACATCTTTCCAGTTTTAGTTTGGAGGTGAAACCATGTTTTATCAACACACTGCACTTCAGAGGAGAGGAGGGTTTCGTGGGGACGTACAGTTGGTGAAAGTAGAGCCGACAGACATTAGAGAGGAAGGATTTGAGAGTTTACTGCATGTGTCGGAGGGAGAGGGACCGAAGGACTTAAACAACGTGCTGGTGGTGAGGGTCGAGAAACCGTGGTAGCCTACTTATATTCAGTGTTGGGAAAGTTCACTTTCTACATGAACTAGTTCAGTTCACACATTTTAAAATGAACTAGTTCAGTTCATAGTTCATAATTCAAAATGTTGAACTAAAGTTCATGGTTTCAAAAATGAACTAATTTATAGTTCATAGTTCTTTTTTCAATACGTTGCTGCGAGCTATTATTTGTCTCCTGTACGATGTTAATGTTATGCACGTGCACGGTGTGGCGTGACCACCAAAACAGAAAGATAATTTATGGACACAAGATGTGTGCAAATGTATTTAGTTTCCTATCCATGTGAACGGGCCATTTCAATTTTTACAATATCCTCAGAGGGCCGTACAAGTTATTGGTTTAAGTGGGGGGGACCTAACCTCCTCTAGAGGGGTCCGGGGGGCATGCTCCCCTGGGAAGATTTGTTGCACTATGAGAGCAACATTAGGAGATCTATGGACACATCTCTCAACACCCAAACAGAACTGTAAGCAGATTTTCTTTTAATTTATGGATATTTGACAAATCACTACCCTTTCAAACTGTATTCTTCTTTATTAATAACTGTCATATAGTATTTTATACCTGTTTACTTTATTCTCTTATTTTTTTTAGAACTATAATGATCATATAAAGATGTGCCTTTACCTCACTGACTGTAGACAAAGCTTCTTATATTCGTTAGCATAGCTAGCTAACCAGATGCTAATTATAACAACACAGTTATTGACTGTCTGATCAGTATGACAGATGAGCAGATCGCCACTGGGCTTTCAACTAAAGACACAGACACGCAGAAACTGCGGCATGTGTATGGACTTATCGGTACTGCAATTTCTGAAGTGCTGAAGTGCTGGAGTGGCGTGGCGTGGGGAACCTCCGGCCCACCCCTGCCGTAGAGTCTCACTCTGAGCGAGTGCTGCTGCAGCTGCTCTCGGCTTCGTCCATACTAATTAATTAATTAATTCATTCATTCAATGCTCGCCGGTTCCGCGGTTCCACATTGTTTGTTGTGAGGAGTCTGATATATTTAGTATATTTATATTTTAGTGCGACAGCCAGGGGTGACAGGCGCGTACGCGTCACAGGCAGCTTGCTGTTGCCAGATTGGGTGGTTTTCCGCATTATTTTGAAGCCTGTTTACGGTGTGTTTTAACTGGGTTTTCGGCTGAAAGGCATATGAAATCTGGCACACTTTTGAACGCCGTTATAATACAGTGCTGAGAATGAACGCACTTTTGAACGCCGTTATACACCGCTGAGAATGAACGCGTTCTCAATTACGTTCATCTAGCGGAAATACAGTACGTTCAGTTCACGTTCGCCCAAAATATGAACGCGTTCATGAACGATCGTTCATTGAACGCGTTCAGGTACATCACTGCTTATATTCGTTGCATAAATGTACCGCCGGGATGTATTCTCACTTAGACATAGCTTTCTCTGCTGCTGAATTATTAAAACCAACCCTAATTTTCCAGGAAACCGGTTGCTAACACTTTACGCACGTTTTATTTATTGTATTTAATGACATTACGGCCATTTCTAAACAGTCCTCAAGCCATGCATGTTATACTTCTGAGATTTCACACAAGGCCCTGACAAATGCAAACTAAAACTTCAGTAAAACTAAATGTGTAAAAGCTATAACCAAACATTTCTGAAAAACTAACTCCAAACACTTTTAGATAAAATCCAAACTAATGTAAAATAATTTAAAATTCCAAATGAATATAATATACATACACAGACACTAGGAACGGGACTACTTCTCTGGGTCCACAAACAACAATAAATACCGTAACCATATATATATTTAAGAAATGATATTGATGCATGTATTTGATTGTTTGGTTGTTTGATGCCACCTGTAGCCTTACTCTACAGACCACAATGGAAATAGGTTTATTTATAGGTGACTTACTTTGAAGTGTTCTCATGTTTAAACAAACGTGACCTGCGCTGTGGCTCATATTGAGACATGAATGTGGGGGGTCTGAAAAATATAAATGTTTGGGAATCCTGGTTTAAGGCGCCAACAGCTGACAGCTAGCAAAGGATTCTGGGTTTAGATCCAGCCAGGAGCGATCGCCATGTGTTCTTCCTTTTACTTCCTCCCTTCATTTATTGATTTCTTTTTTTGAGCCATTGAGAATAAAGTTTATTCTGCTTTTTGGGGTTTTCCTTTTCCTGTAGTGTGTTGTATAGGTTTGTGTGCATGGAAATGGTCTGCAAAGGCTAACATCGCACAGTTTCCTCTCTCCCTGCCTAAAAGGCCTCCATTGGACTCCCTTGTTTACTACCGTAACATAGTGACATCACTACGTCACACACACGCTTATACAATACATTACAGCTTTATTTATATAGCACTTTAAACCTCCAGACCAAAGTGCTGTACAGGCAAATAAACAAAACAAAACATATAAAAAGTAACTCAGCTCGCACACCATAAAACAAGTACAAGTAAAAACAAAAGACAATTTAAAAGCAATAAAATCAACGCTCTGAAAGATGTTAATACGCTAAGGAGAAGAGGTGGGTTCTAAGAAGCGATTTAAAAGCAGGCAGTGTGGCGGCCTGTCTGATGTGCAGGGGCAGATCGTTGCTTCTATTCAGTAGTGCTCAAACACATTGTATGTGATCATGGGTTGTTGACCAATCACAACAGAGCTGGCCAGCTAACCAATCAGAGCAGACTGGGCTCTGGTTTCAGACAGAGGGGGAAAAGAGGTGCTGCAGCACAGGCAGTATGAGAACAATAAAGAGCTTTTTGAACATTAAAGCATGTGACATGTCAGAGTAGAGGCAGAACAGACACATATGAACTGAAAGTTAGCATTATTTGTCCCCTTTAATCTACATGTAGTGTTGCTTCCATCAGATTTACTGCTTGGCTCTAGTTTTTTCCAGTAGGTTTACCAGCAGAGGGCCTCAGCCTCCAGCCCACACCACAGGCCTCTCAGAGATCCTGCCAACATTTAACAGCTAGTCGCAGCTATGTGGGCCCCGGGATGTTGAGCAGTGAGAAGCTGCAGCAGCAGCAGCAGCAGCAGCAGGTGAACACAGTCCTGAGGGAAAGCTCTCCTCTCCGAGACGTAACAGGAGGATCAGCTTGGCATTCGGAGACACTTCCCGGCATCGGGCCAGACACTCGGACAGCTGGCACTGAGTGTGTGTCTCAATCCTCCTCTTCTCTCACACCGCATTTAGCGCACAATACGACAGTGTGTAAGCAGTCTGTTGTCATCTGCTAATTGGCAGTATCAGAATAGTGTGAACATCAGAAGCTGCAGTCACAAGAGGAGTCTTCAAACCTGCAGCTGATGTCAGGATATCTGAATGTGCCATACACACATTGCAGGCGTTTAGTAGAGGGAGTGATACAGGGCCGTATGTCAAATGTATGTCAGGGAAATTGACCTTTTGGTGAAACTGCTGAGCAATGCTACCCTCTGCTGCCACACAGTGATAATGACATGTACAAGTACCCCCGTCCTCTGAAATGTGCACTTCACATTGTTGCCTCTATGATGACATTAGTACAGATGAGCTTAGTGAGAAAACAACTCTGGTGATCCATTCAAGTCTGAACACAAGTTGTTTTCCTTCCTGTGTCTATGTAAACAATGTTTTAAGATAATCTTCCCAAAAGACCCTAAAGTTCCTCCTTCCAATTGTATCTGTGAAACACGTGAAAAAAGATACTCCCCCTATACCATTTTCATTCTTTATTCCACAAGTTAAAATAGGTTTTTATCAAGTTTTGCTGTAATAATATGTTCAGCCACAAGAGGCTGCTGTGTACCACCCATGTACATCTCATTCATGTTTTCCATCCGGTGACTTTAATCTCACCCTTACCACTATGTTTCCACATGGCCTTAATTAATTAACACCGGAGAGAAAATGGACAATAATAATAATAATAATGGGTTCCATTTATAAAGCACTTCATATTTGAATTCAAATCCCGAAGTGCTACAAGTAGTGAGCATGAACAGTATAAATAAACATTACACAACACGGTAGAATTAATAAAAAAGCAATACAAAATAAAAGGGTGATAAAAAGGTCTAGGCAAAGGCTCTTTTGAAGAGATGGGTTTTGAGGCCTTTTTTAAAAGCCTCCAGGTCTGTGGTGCTCTCTTTTGGTCGGGGAGAGCATTCCACAGGACCACCAGAAGCTCAGGGTTTCCGAACATTAGTTTAAATCTTCTGCATTTAACTGATTCATGTATTATGGTACACACACAATGCCCAGTATGCAGTGATGGTGCCCTTGCAGGTAGAGTGGAATTCATTTAAATCATTTCTCACATTATTTTGTCTTTAGACCTTACTATGATTGAATATTAATGATCCCAAATATATCATCATGTATACAGATAGTCTTTATTGATTCCTATTCTGAAATGATACATTGTGTGGTAAAATAGAACAAGCCTCTGCTTTGCCAACATCTTTAAAGTGATGAATACATTAAAACATTTCTCATTTTATATCAGTAAAATACGTATTTTTCTGAAGTGGACCGCTGTGCTGTACCTTTATTTGTTGTACTTTTTGTATATTTTGAATGCAGTACTCTCATTTGTAACAGTGTTTTCTACACTGCTGTATTACTTCAAGATAGTTAAAGGTGGGGTATAGGTCATTTTGGAGAAACCAGGGCTGCGGTCAGATTATCCAAAAATCAGCTCCTAAATTCTAACCCTAACGTCTATTCCTTGACCTCTGAGTGAAACGTCACGGGGTTAAGGGATAGTGGATAGGAGAATTCAAAAGGACTTAGGAGAAGAGACTGCGGTACTTTAGAGAATCCGAATGCACTTTCACTATCCGACGTGTTTATGATGCGCCAGCGGACGTCCTGAATGTGCGTCTGCTGCTGTGGGGAAACCATGGAAACTACAGTTTTCTATACAGCGGACTACAACATGGATGTTTAATAAGAACGAGGGACTACTGTAAACTCATCTAGAGACTCTGCACCGTGCTCTGATGCTGCTGCTTTGCTTTATGAACGTGGACAACAGAGAAACATATTCTTCATGACCAAAGTTGGAATTGAAATAAAAAAGGAAAGTGAAACTTATGCTCGTCTCCCTCTCCCTCCGGTCCACATTAATACCAATGATCCCAATACGTATGATTGTATGAACTAAAGATCTTAAAATCAATACAAATGTATTTATTATAAACGTTAGTCCTTAACATCTATCACTGTGTATATCACCATTCAAACATCTTTTAGAAGTTGAACAAACCCCACACAGCTCAGTGAAGACACTGAAATGTTGACTTTATTTGATAATTTCAGTGAAAACTAACGTTCATATTTCTCTTTGATTATAATACTGATGAACGTTCAAAACAAAGCACTTTGGCAACTTACCACATACGTTTTAAAATGCTTAATAAGCACCGTAACTTTCATGATATCATTTATCGGTCATAATCGGTTGTTTCCGTGAACGGCCGACTGTTAACTTGAAATGTTTGGCTCTATGAAACCTGATGTACTTATATGATTCTGTTTTCTTCAAGGTTGTGTCTTCCCGGTCGAATGTACTTATTGTAAGTCGCTTTGGATAAAGGCGTCAGCTAAATGCAATGTAATGTAATGTAATGTTGTGTGACGGCAAATGCTGCGGCCGCAAGGCATTGTGGGGCAGCATTTTCTCCTCTCCTTTCGTCAAGGGAGGTCCAGTGGTTCCTAAGCTAAAGGAGGTTATAAAGGAAGTTTGAAACCTCCTTTCCTATCATCTCTAGAGGATAAGACTTCAAGATGGCGGAGTGAGAAGCAGCAACTTTGCAGGCTCGTAAAAAAAGTTTAGATTTGAGTCCTTGACTGCAAATCCGACAGGCAATAGCTTATTTATTACATGACATTACATTGCATTTAGCTGACGCGTTTATCCAAAGCGACTTACAATAAGTGCGTTCGACCAACAAAATACAAACTTGAAGAAAACAGAATCATATAAGTACATCAGGTTTCGAGCCAAAACATTCCAAGTGCTACTCAACCGGCTTTAGATAAGCCAGTCCTTTATTAGTATATAAGTGCTTTGTTAGTAATTCTATCGCTCGAAGTGGAGTCGAAAGAGATGAGTTTTCAGTCTGCGCCGGAAGGTGTGTAAGCCTTTTATTCATGATACACTTTAAGTTATTATAGAAGCTTAAATAGTCACATTTTACTTTAACTCTTCAGTTACCAACACTTTTGACATAAAGTGCCTGCTAGCAGCCGACCACGATTACAACTTCAAAGTTCTCCGTGAGGCGTGTGACGACTCGGATATTGAGGACATGGAAGCGGACAACTCTAAGGGACACAAAATAAATTGGGACCACACACCAACTAAAGGACCGAATCCAAAGAAATCAAAGGTTCATGGCGAAACACAAATGGCAGAGGATAGCAGCAGCACCATTCTCCAGGCAATACAAGTCTTATCCGGAAAAATGGATGAACAGACAGAGCTGTTAAAAAACGCATTGAAGCAAACACTGAAGCAGCTAAAGAAAATAAGAAAGACATTTCTGCTCTTCAGAAAAAGTTTGATGATCTTCTGAAAGATAACACTTTACTACGTAAGTCTGGCGAGGAGCAAGCCCGCTACAAACGGGTGGAAGCTGAGGATGAATGGTCTGCCTGAATAGAAGGAGAAAACACAAGAGAAGCTGTGATCGGGACACTCACAAGAGTTGTTCCGCTGTCTGTGGAAAAGCTGCGTGACTCAGTAGACACTGTCCATCGGCTGGGTATGAAGGGTAATGCAGCTACTTCCAACAGCACACCGAGGTCAATCATCATTCAGTTCGGGATGAGGACTGTTCGTGACGAGATCTGGAAAAAGCCCAAAGATGCGGAGTCTGCAGCGAGATGCACATTCGGTTCAAAGAGGATTTCTCCAAGGAGGACCGGGAGGCTCGCTCCAAGCTGTGGCCACTGGTTCAAGAAGCCAGGAGAAAGGGGAAGAGAGCTTTTCTGAAGGAAGGCTTCGCGCTGATTGACAACAAAAGAGTGGACCCGGAATAACGTGAAAAACACCGCAGTAATTAACTGGAGGGACAGGGAGCAGGTTTTCGGTCCTCATGCTGAAGTTCTCAGTTTGAGTGTTTATTTTAGTTTATGGACTTGTCTCAGGTTATATTCAAAATGTTGCGAGCTATTGCACTAAATATGTTCGTTAAGGGCTACGTTACTCACTCCTGCGCATCGATGTAGCATTCTTTGCGCATTTTCTTAAGGTTTCTATCTTTGCTCTTTCAATGTTATCGTTCGTATCCTTAAATGCTAGGGGGCTAAAAAACAATGTGAAACGAAAGGCAATTTTTCTTTTTTGTAAGGAACAAAAGGCAAATTGTGTTTTTCTGCAAGAAACTCATTCAGAGGCAGCCACTAAGTTCTGGAAAGTACAATGGGGAGACAACATTTTTTCAGCCATGGAACATCACATTCGGCTGGAGTGATGATTTTATTTAACAGGTTACCTTGAAGTATAATTGACCACAGGAGTGATACAAACGGTCATTGGCTAATGGTTGTGACTGATGTTAATGGGACTAATTACATACTGGTGTGTGTTTATGGATATAACAGAAAGATTAAAAACAATCATTTTCTTTCAATCTTGTGCCAAAAATTAGAGGAATGGAAAGTACTTTATATGACTGATAGATTATAATCTGAGGGGATTTTAATGTAGTTCCTGATGAGTGGTTAGATCGTCTTCCTTTAAGGGGACATTGTCATAATTTTAATGATTCTATTATTCACTTGGCCTCTAAACTTAATTTAACTGATGTTTGGAGAATAAATAATCCCTCAAAGTCACAATATACCTGGTTTAACTCTTCTAACAATGGTCAGTGTTCTAGGCTCGATTATTGGTTAATCTCTAGTTTCACTAATAATGTCTCAAAGTGTGATCACTGTGTCCTCTCTTTGTCCTTTTTACTATGCAACTTCCGTCCCAATCTTAAACCTATATGGAAATTCAATAATAGTCTTTTGGAGAATGCAGATTTTTGTAAAAAGATCAAACAACTGATAAAAGAAACTCTGGCTTTGGATATGTCATCTCTCAGTAAATGGGAATGGTTTAAATTTAGTGTGAGACAGATTGCGATCAATTCCAGTAAATACTCCTCTCGATTAAAGAAACAAAAACAACAAGAGATGACAAGTGAAATTAATAATTTATGCCTTAAAGCTGAGTTATCATTGGATGAGCAAATTCAACTGAACAATTTACAAACTCAATTGGACAATATGTATTTGGAAAAAGCTAAGGGAGCTTGTATTCGTTCGAGAGCCCGATGGATTGAGCAAGGAGAGAAAAACACTTCTTATTTCTTCAATCTTGAAAAGCAAAGTCAAGTGAAAAAGAAATGTTAATGATGTCACTATTGAAAATCAAGACCAGATAAACGAAGAAATTAGACTTTTTATAGCAATAAAAAAAAGAATTAAAGCTTTAGACTTTGAATCGATGATTGGAACAATTAAAATAAAATGGTTGAAAGCTTTTTTGTCCCAGCCAGAATCCACGTGGTTCCATATTCCAAAGGCCATATTTAAACGTCTAGGAGGGTTTGATTTTCTTTTAAAATGTGATTTTGAGGTTAATAAGATTCCGACCAAATTTTCATAAGCAGATACTTCATTATTGGAAAATGATATTTCCCCAAATTTCTTCTCCTCATGGATCTACTTTATGGAACAATAGAGTGATTATTATAAACAGAAAATCCTTGTTTAGGAGTGATTGGCATGAGAGGGGTATTTTTTTATTGATCCTCTCTTAACAAAAATGCTGTTTATAAAAATGCTGCAAGCTTCGCTATATATATATATATATATATATATATATTTATATGCGACTCGTCGAAATCCTTTCAAGCTAAATATTATTGTAGGTCTCTATTGTTATTGTCTCTACTGTCAAAACTAAAGCAATTGTAAATACATGCCTGCAATATGCCAATGGCCACCTTCTCCTGGGAGATATCCATTCTGGCACTCTGTCGTGGTATGCACATCTGTGAATGGTATAGCCTTAAACATAAGAACATAGAATTGTAGTATTATTATTTTGTGATCATATTATTTTAAAGTGTAAATTATGAATACCAAACATCTGAATCAAGTAACTGCTCACCACAAACAAATCATAGAAGGACTTGTTTTGATGTATTGCTCAAATGGAACTGATCATAACATGCAGGCTGCTTTCAATGCAGACACATTGCAACTCCATTTGCATTTCACGAGAGACTGTTTTCAAACGTTACCTTCATGGAGAACTGCACGGTTGAAGAGGCTCTCTAAATGGGCTTGGACCTTGTTCAATTTGGCAGGGTGGAACACATTTGAGGCACATGACGGGCAGTGAAAGTCTTTGCAGCATGTAGTACATCGCTGTAAGTCGGGCAAGGATCTCCCCTCTCGGATTGTAATATGCATCTTGAAAAAGAAAGAGCCTAATTGGTCAAACTGAACATTTTGAAATAATTTCACAGACAGACATAAATCATAAATTAGGCCTAATTGTTAGATTCTCACACGACAGATTCTAACCCACAGAATAGGCCGACATAATAACTGACCAAAACACCTCGTGCAATATTACAAAACATGTCAAAATGATGAGACTGTCTGATAACACGAGTGTGGAGTAAACAGGCAGTCAGCACAGTTAAGATTATTTACAATGAGTTCAAATAGTAATACAATGACTATTAAAGATGCATTTACACCGACGACAGAACTTAGGCTACTGCTGATTTAATGTAGTGGACAGACCGATCATATTGACATGCTTTTGTCATCCTTTGCAGTTTAATTAATTAGCTGACTATAATTAAGGATCAGGGTTGGGAAGTTTACTTTTGAAATGTAGTAAGGCAAGTTTAGTTATATAACACCTTTCAACACAAGGCAATTCAAGGTGCTTTACAAAAATGAAAGACATTCAGACAAAGGCATTTAAAAACAGTAAAAGATAATAAAAGAAACATTAAAAGAAAAAATACATGAATAAAAAGTTACAGTGCAGTTTAAGATATGAATAGTTCACACAGAAGTTCCACTTTACTGATGAACACAACGGCTTAGTTTCAATTAAAAGCAGCGACAAAAAGAAAAGTCTTCAGCCTGGATTTAAAAGTAGTCAGAGTTGCAGCGGACCTGCAGGTTTCTGGGAGTTTGTTCCAGATGTTTGGAGCATAATAACTGAACGCTGCTTCTCCATGTTTAGTTCTGACTCTGGGGACAGAAAGCTGACCAGTCCCTGAAGACCTGAGAGATCTGGATGGTTCATCATTTAGCAGGAGGTCAGAAATGTATTTTGGGCCTAAACCATTCAGTGCTACCTACCTCTTTCTTTTCATCCAAAATGGCTGGCATACGAAAAACTAAATTGTATAGAAGCAGGAGGAGAAGTCAAATATTGTTGAATAATTGTCCTTTTTACCATGAAAATCATATATGTTCTTGTTTATTAACATGTTAGGAACTATATCATTAGTTCTGAAAGCAATTAAATAATTCAAGTTTTCAAATAACAGCTCTTTCATAAATGTCCATTCTAGTGGACGTCAGGACCGTCTTCATGGACTTTATGACTCAATATTGTCGCAGGAGACGGAACTGAAGCAGACATTTTCTGTACCAGAAAGTTCAGGGAGATTCAGATGTTGAGCTCTCAGGTGATGAGAGAGATGAGGCTTTCACACCTGGGATAGAAGAGGGTCAAGAAGAAGGGGGGGAAAGATGCAGGAGGCTCCATGAGCGCACAGATGGATACATAGAGACAGATAGGGACGAGCTGGAAAGACATGGCCCTCTGTGGGCCAAGAGTAGCACGTATGTCTTATTGTTGTTTTTATTTTAAGTGGAGCCATGAAAAATGAGAATTGCCTCAGGCATGCAAGCTTTGTTTCTATGAGCAGGTCAAATGGAGACAACATCCATAAAACTAGTCCAGATGACCCCACATCTGTTCATTTTGGCTGTCTTTTCAAACTAATATGGTCCCGACGTCCTCTACAGTGGACATACTGTAACATTTTAAAATAAAATAAAAAAAGTCTAAATTGCAAGATGTTTTTTTAACCCTAAATAGGTAGGAAATCACAAAAAAAGGAAATTGGAAGACACTTTTTTTCCTCGGGTCCCAGGATTATATCCATTAGCGTAGCTCGCGAGCACCGGAAGCTTTAATGAAACACAGAGACCCAGACGTAATAGTACTGTACTGTATCATATTATTTTCGAATCAATAATTGTTTTAAAGGGGAAAGGAAACACCATTACAGCTATAATATTCTGGTAGTTTATTCATTTTACAATGGATATTGATCGTAATATTTATTATATGATATTACTCGCCAAAAGAAAATTAATTATCCGCCGGCCGGGTGGGGAATTCCGGGACCAGGCCGCTGCCATTAGGGAGTCCCAAATGGTGACGTCACTGTGTGGGTCCTCGCTCCGGGTATCCATACCGGAAGTCAACACAACGTGGCAGATATGGCAGCGATGGAGGAATATAGAATATAGAACCCCATGGGCGGACTTCATATCCCACAGACACATTGAGCCCCATGGGCTGACTTCATATGCCACAGACCAGAGATGGGGACTCGAGTCTGCGACTCGGACTCGAGTCGCACTTAAGTCGCACACACAGAGACTTCAGACTTGACTTGGACTCGTGTGTTGGGACTCGTGAACAATCATTGTGTTTTCTATTTTTGGCGTATTAAAGGTGGGGTAGGTACATTTGAGAGAAACCGGCTCGAGATCGCTAGAATTTGAAAATACACAACCGGAGATAATCTGCTAGAGGCTGCTACTTCCTTATAGAGCCCGCCTCCTCCAACACACACAAGCGTGCACATGACCAATGAGGGCACGAGATCAGTTTGTGCCCAGATGGAAGGCTGACAGGCAGGTAGGCCATCCAGTTACTTTAGCCGGGCTCATTACGCAGACGTGCGCGCCTCTGTTACTACCTCGTAGTAACACCATGGCGACCGGCGGCACACCTGCGGCTGTACCGCGTGTAATTAGGTTCAACTACAACAACTTCGAACAAAACGCCGGCGGCACCAACAAAAGGAGCGCACACTGCAAAGTCTGCAATATCAAAATCAAGGATGCTGGCGCAACAACGTCGAATTTCATCAGGCACTTGGAAACTCACCCGGAGAGGTCAGTCCCATTAACGCATGGACGGTTAGCAAACATGTTTAGCTCAGCATCAGCTGTGTCATGTTAACTTGCTGCTAGCTTTGTAACTGAATATTTGAAAAGATTAGTGAATTGCTTGTCACACTTGTTTGAGTTGAGTGGCGTTGACATCCAACTCTTGACATGACATAAAAAAGGTCGGTAACGTTAATCAGTACCCGCTTTTAAGTACTTTTAACACAGTTTCCCTGCGGGGGATTAATAAAGTATTTGTGATACTGATTTCTAATTCTGAAGTGTTTTGCTTATAAGTTGTTTGCATTTAGCTAAAGTGTGATGTTTGTCCTCATATTGCATTGCAATAGCCTGTTTACAACCAGAAGAGACATGAGACTTTTATTTTTTAGAGACTTGAGACTTGACTTGGACTCGTGACCAAAGACTTGAGACTTGATCAAGTCTCACCCCACAAAGACTTGAGACTTGACTTGGACTCGTGACCAAAGACTTGAGACTTGGACTTGCAAAAAAAGACTTGTGAACATCTCTGCCACAGACACATTGAGCTCCACGGGCCGACTTCATATCCCACAGACACATTGAGCTCCACGGGCCGACTTCATATCCCACAGACACATTGAGCTCCACGGGCCGACTTCATATGCCACAGACACATTGAGCCCCATGGGCTGACTTCATATCCCACAGACACATTGAGCTCCACGGGCTGACTTCATATGCCACAGACACATTGAGCTCCACGGGCTGACTTCATATGCCACAGACACATTGAGCTCCACGGGCCGACTTCATATGCCACAGACACATTGAGCTCCACGGGCTGACTTCATATGCCACAGACACATTGAGCTCCACGGGCCGACTTCATATGCCACAGACACATTGAGCCCCATGGGCTGACTTCATATCCCACAGACACATTGAGCCCTATGGGCTGACTTCATATCCCACAGGCACATTGAGCGCCATGGGCTGACTTCATATCCCACAGGCACATTGAGCCCCATGGGCTGACTTCATATCCCACAGACACATTGAGCCCTATGGGCTGACTTCATATCCCACAGACACATTGAGCCCCATGGGCTGACTTCATATCCCACAGGCACATTGAGCGCCATGGGCTGACTTCATATCCCACAGGCACATTGAGCGCCATGGGCTGACTTCATATCCCACAGGCACATTGAGCGCCATGGGCTGACTTCATATGCCACAGGCACATTGAGCGCCATGGGCTGACTTCATATCCCACAGGCACATTGAGCCCTATGGGCTGACTTCATATCCCACAGGCACATTGAGCGCCATGGGCTGACTTCATATCCCACAGACACATTGAGCCCTATGGGCTGACTTCATATGCCACAGACACAAAGCCCCACGGGCTGACTTCATATACCACAGACACAGAGCTCCACGGGCTGACTTCATATATACGACATATTTTTCCCCTGATAAATTAATAAGGTCACACTGTGTCAGTAAATACATGTGTGAGCTTGTAATCTGGTAGTGCTGCAATATTTACCTCTCTCTCGGCAACTCGTTTGGTGGCTCGAACTTCACGTTTGTTGACACTGGTGTCATTGTCTTGCGCGGCCGACATGCTGGGACGGTCGGTGTTCCCGACTGCATACGATGAGAAATCGAATATTGTGGGAACAGATCCTGGCTTCAAATCCGATGTTTTGTATTGTTGAGATCATAGTATGAAGTGAATACTTAAAACGAAAGTTAATTATAAATCATATATGATCAATCATATTCTTGTATGAACCCATAATGAGAATGCTTCTTGATGGTTTTTGAATATGTAGGTATGCTTACAATTGTAGTTGTTGCTGTTTGATAACTTTGCGTTTTAAAAAGAGGGTGTTGAGAGCCTCATAGTATGTTGAATACTTAAAACGAAAGTTAGTTATAATCAAATATAATCAATTATATTCTTGTATAACCCACAATGAAAATGCTTCATATTTTAGGTTTTTCTATATTTACAGCATAAATAAAACAAAGTGGTTTGTTAAGTTGAGTGTAAGGCCTAAAATGATTTAAGCCTTACTCTCTGATAAGAGAGTAGGCAGGTTCTTTCCTCTCCTCTCACAGCAGGGAGGGGGGCTCCGGACTTAAGGAGAAACACATTGAGGCCTCAAAAAGGTGGTTATGTCATGGCCATAGAATATGTCTAGTCATGTTTTGTTTTACACAAACTTGGGAAGGTGTGTCTTATGCCAGAGCCAATAGAATATGTTGGTTGGGTATAGAGGAGGTGTTTTTGGAGTTTTCTATCCGGTTTTTTGAGCATATAAAGACTGGCTTTTTTGGATTTCGGGGGGGAGAGAGGGGGAAACCCCTGGTATACTCTCTCCCGGTAAGCTCTGGCCCTCAGAGCTGGGTTAATAGCTCTCGGTAAGGTTCTCTCAAACTTGGTAAATATCTCTTGATTTTCTTGGTTGGAATGCTGAGTGAATTTCTTTGAATGAGTGAATTTCTTGGTTGGAATGCTGAGTGAATTTCTTTGAATGCTGAATGGAATGATTTGATGGGAGAAGCGTTTGTGAGTATTAGTACCCGCCACCGTGAGGACCTTCCTCCGAATTCATGCGGATAGGTATGGGTTTTTGAATGTTAGTACCCACCATCTGTGACGGAAAGAAGCGTTTGTGAGTATTAGTACCCGCCACCGTGAGGACCTTCCTCCGAATTCATGCGGATAGGTATGGGTTTTTGAATGTTAGTACCCGCCATCTGTGACGGAAAGAAGCGTTTGTGAGTATTAGTACCCGCCACCGTGAGGACCTTCCTCCGAATTCATGCGGATAGGTATGGGTTTTTGAATGTTAGTACCCACCATCTGTGACGGAAAGAAGCGTTTGTGAGTATTAGTACCCGCCACCGTGAGTAACTTCCTCCGAATTCATGCGGATAGGTATGGGTTTTTGAATGTTAGTACCCGCCATCTGTGACGGAAAATAAAAAGGTATGGAATCGATGTGAATTGATTTGGTGAATGAAAAGTTGAATGTGCTTTTTATTATCACCGGTCATTTATGAGGAAATGCCTCTAAATTCTATCGGGAGATTTTAAATGTCACAACTGAATTGGGCAGTTGAAGTGAAACATTTTGGTAATAAATGTAAGACTGTGAATTAGAGTTTCATATTTGAACATGATCACAGCATCATTTTGTTTAGTATGATTATAATGTTGTAAAGAGAGAAGGTAAAAACCCTGTATTAGTTTGGACCTATTTTCTTCAAATAAACTGATCCCACCTTTTGGACAACTTAAAGGACATCTGTGCTCTCCTCTCCTGCTTCAAAGGTAAGACTGCACCCTGCCACACTCACACTTAGGTAGTAACACACCTCATTTACTGACATCAAAATCCTTCGGGATCGCTTAAACAGATTTAAGAGAGTTGTCTGAATTGAAACAGCAGTTAATTGAACCTGGTTCTTCGGGGAGTTAATAGAGGTGAGATCTTGCTGACGTTGGTGGATCTGAGCCAAGCAGTAAACTTACATAGACTCAATAATTTCGGTCAGGTCAATAGTAGGTCAGAGTAATTTACCGGAATAAATTATCAGGACCTCACCTACTCTCAACAGTATTGAACCAGGCATCCAGACTCATCAAACATCATTTTGTGGACATAATCGTCATTTGTAAAGTGTTCGCTGCACACACGTGCGTACTGATTCAGCGGCGGATCGGACCGTTTCATGGAAATAACCCATGCTTTGAGCAGCTTCTCATCCGTTAGTGGCAGCCTATGGAAATGTACTTCTTCCTTCTTTGTATAAAAAAATGTGTGCAGCCTGGGGCAATACAATATGCTCCTGACGACGACCGTTTTCTTTTGTTGGAAACCACTGGTGCATTGCACGCCATGTTGTTTGCAGCTGTATTGAGCTTTGGCCCAGGAAGCCGTACCCACACAGTGACGTCACTGGGAAAGTCCCGAATCGATGGAAGCGCCCAAGGTCATTAGGCGCGTATTTCAAAAAATAAATGTGCGTATCTCGATCGTTTACATCGGAAATAGACTAGATAAATACATTTCCTAATGGGAATATTGTCGCATGGAAAGCAGTTTGAAAAGTGTTTCCATTTCCCTTTAATTATGATTCTTTTTTTCTTTTATTAACCATTTTTCCTCCTGGTCTCTTGCGCCCCCCCTGTCATGCCTCTGCGCCCCCCACTTTGAGAACCACTGGTCTAAGTTATCCCAGTGGGTCTCAAACGGTTTGGTCACCATTTATGTAAACACATATTTCCATTTGAGGGGGGAGTGATGAGTAAAATATGCATGAATAATAATTAAAAAAACTAGGAGAAAAAAGGTAAGATAAACTATTAAACTTGTTGAGAGCTAAAACTAGTCTTTGCTTCTGCCTCAAAGTGGAGCAGGGGGAGAGAAGGGAGACAGGTGAGGCTGGTTCAGGAGCACAGACACACTCACAACTATAAATGAACCAAAAATAAATAAACAAGTTTCAATGTTTTTTCATATTGCCTATGGTATTGTATTGGTTATGGCCATGTTTTTATGATTATTTAAATGTATACAGTTATGTTTCATATGGGTGTAGTCTCTTTATTTCCCCCTCAAAATGCACCAGATTGATGCATTTAAAGGTGGGGTAGGTAAGTTTCAGAAACCGGCTTGAGATACACTTTTTGTTATATTCCATGGAATGCTCTTAACATCCCGATAGCAATGAATATCTGAAGTGCTTTGACAACAAATCCATAAAAAAATGTCATCTGTAGAAGCCGTAATACTGTACAAAGTACAACCAATCGATTGGATGGCCTACCTGCCTGTCAGCCTTCCATCGGGGCACAAACTGATCTCGTGCCCTCATTGGTCATGTGCGCGTTCGTGTGTGTTGGAGGAGGGGCTCTGTAAGGAAGTGGCAGATTTTCTCCGGTTGTGTATTTTAAAATTCTAGCGATCTCGAGCCGGTTTCTCAAACTTACCTTCCCCACCTTTAAGTCCAACATTTAAAAAAAAAATCTGTTCACATAGGTTCCTAAATAAATGTGCACATTTTTTTAAATAGTAACCCATGTCCATATGTTTATTTTTGGGTAGTAGATTTAGAGGGCTAAAACTATGGGCAGCAACGCTGTAAAAATTTACAAATAAATCCAGCAAAATGGCACAAAAAACTGGTAGTGGCCTGGCTGGGTGTATAATTCCCAGCCTGATTTATTGTCCCAGTCCGGCCCTGGGGCCTAGGCTAACAGATTACTGTTTCCCTGTAAGACTCACATTTAGCACGTGTTGCTTGTATTGCTGTTAACTTTAACAAACAACACAATTCACATTACTCACACTCTTACTGTAATTAGTGATTACATCAACAAGTAATGTAGGACATCTAGTTGGGCTTGCCAAAATCACCCTACAGTTTCATTAAACAAATAATCAAATATGCTAACAGTTTATTTTGCCGAAAGCTATAGCTAACAAATAATTGTTTTTAGTGCCTTTAATACGGTTGGAAGCTATAATAAGCTAACAGGTGATTGTTTGTATTGCTTTAAGACTATCATAGTTAACGTTAGCTAATCACACTTCATCTCAAGACACCGAAATTGTTATTAATGTTAAACAAATACAACTTTAAAAGCACTTCACATTACTCACACTCACATGTGCGTTGTCATGTATGGTTGTCATTCATATTAATGTCTCCTGCTCGCTAGGTGGCTCCCCTTTTCACACCGCATCCACTACAAACTCCTGGTCCTCACTTACAAAGCCCTGCACCATCTGCCCCCCCCCTACCTCACTGACCTCCTCACCCTCTACCAACCACCCCGGTCCCTCAGATCCTCCTCAGCCGGTTTGCTTTCAATCCCCAAGGCCAAACTCCGGGAGTGGAGTGCACCAGCTGGGCATAAGCTGGTGCACTCCACTCCGGAGCTTCGGGGACAGAGCCTTCTCTGTGGCAGCCCCGAAGCTCCGGACCTCCCTCCCCCAAGACCTCCGTGAGTCTGAGTCCCTCACCCTATTCCAGTCCTGCCTCAAAACCCACCTCTTCAACTCTCTATCCATAAGCCCCCCCCCCCTCTCAATCAACTTCCTCCTGACTGCTTTTCTGTTGTGTTTTGTTTCTTTTTGGTTCTGTCTTTGTTTTTGTTTTGTTTGTCTACCCTCCCTCCCCAATGTAAAGCGTCTTTGGGTTCAGAAAAGCGCTATATAAAATTAATATATTATTATTATTAGTGTAACTAAAAGCTGTTTGCGATCCGCCTTTTAAAAAAGAGAAGAAGGGTCCAGAAACCGCGGTCCAGAAACTACAGTCTGCAGCTTCATGCTACTCTTCAAAAGAGGCAACTGTATGGAAGCAAACAAGAGACAGAAGTATTCGAATTTTATTAGACACCGAATTTATAGCATTGAAAATAATTACTTTGAAAATCATGTATCTGAATGTTTTTGTATGTGAAATAAAAATGTAAAAATTCAAGTGAAAAAAATTAGAATGTTCAAATTCAGATCCCAAAAATTCAAGTGAAAAAAATTCGACGTCAAAAAATTCGGTGTATAAAATTCGATGTCCAAAATTGCGATGCAGCATCATCCGGGCTACTCAGACAGGAAAACCAATCGAGCCCTAATGCAATCAAACCGACTTCTGGCCTATCAGAGCACGGCTTTGTCAGTCATGTGATCACAACAACCCGGGAGAAAAATGACGGAGAACAGCAGGGCTCGCCGCTCGGGTAAGTAGTCAGTTTGTGCTCTTTATTTTACAAGCAGTGAGGGCTCGACAGCATTTGTATCTTACATTAGCTAGCTACATGAGTGAAGTAGCCTTGTGCCTTGCTGTTAGCAAGCTCCGTAGTTATCATTAATTGAAGTGAATCACAACGTTACTGTGTCCTTTTGTGTGTGTGTGTGTGGGGGGGTGACGGTTTGCAAAGTAACGTAACGATCACTTCGGTTAGATAAGTCAAGTAGACACTATAGACACTACACTATACGAAATACTCTCTTGCAAAAGCCCTGCATTTAAACATGTTAATGTTACTTTAGTAAAAGTATGCTAGTATAATTAGGAAAGTGTTGTTAAAGTCGACACAAGTTATACTATTATATAATTTGTTTTATTGTTATTACCGATGCACGAGTTGACTTAACTGTTGTAGTTGGAGCTCATTTCGAACAATGAGCTAACTAATGATTACTTTCATAATGGTTTAATGTGCTGACTATTTTCTACATTAATAGATGAAGGTCTGGTTTGTTCAAACCCTCAAAATAGTAGGACATGCTGTCATAATTACCCAGAGTCCGAAGTGACACCTTTACAATGTTAAAGCTGTTAGATAAATGTAGTGATGTAAAACTAAAATATTCAAGATAGTGTAGTGGAAAAGAGAATGTTTGAAAAAATGTTTACTAAAACAAAATCTCTTGTTTTGGACTGACAGTAATGATTCAAGAAATAGTAGATAAATAAATACACACACATCTGATTTGTTGTGGATGCAACACAACAAATGGTGCTCTTACCTGTGATGCCTCCTCCAAACATTATAACCAGACTATCATTCAAACTATAAGTAACAGTTCTGTACTTGACTTTAGACAAACAATTCAAAAGACAAAATCAACACAATTTATTGAAAGACCAATCTTTATGTTACAGTGCCTCTCCTTTTGTTTGTATTATTAAACCCTGTCAATCTAAAACAACTGAGCAACTCAACAGTTAACTTTATATTTCTTATTGTCTAAAGCATCTATTACACTATTTGTTCCCCTCTCATATTCACAGGATGGATGATTAGAGACTTTGGGGGAGACCTCAGCTTTATGAACGTCCTGTCTGTTGGTTTGGCCAGAGAGGGCTGAGGGTCTTTCCCTGCGAGGAGGACCAGGGGGGTATACTACGAAGCAGGATTTTCGCTTAGCCGGCTAAATTCAGGGAAAACTCTGGGTTTCCGGTCCTACGAAGCTGGTTCTCTTTTTAGCAGGCTAGATCTCCATGGTAACTTATGCTTAGCGGCTAAGAGCTCAACTCAGTGAAAGCACCGCCTGCTGACCAATCAGAGCTCAGTGTGCGGAGTTTAAAGCGATCAAGTCATATTACAGGAGAAAGGAAATACAGAAAAGCTGCCGTTGCAGGAAAGACGGCCGGCAAAAATCACCGACTGTGTGAACGTGAACATCAATAGAATATCACCTCCATCTTCAGAGCAATCTGACTGTTATAACATTAGCGTTAAGAAAGCTTACTTAAATATCGGCCACAACATAAGTAACCGGATCAGAGTACATTAAGTACAGTCCGCGGCATATCACTTCATAATGTATCATATATCTCCTTATCTGAGTCAGCTGAGCCGTATCTGGCCGTGCAACACTCAGTGTCACATACTGTATGCAGAAGTATTATTTTAAGCAACACATAAGTTGAGGAAACACTCGAGACAAATGTAATTAAAGTCAGATCGTGTTTTAGACGGGCCGTGATATCATAAACCTGTTAATGTACGCATTCAAACACTTTTTCTTTTACCAGCTGTATTCACCTTGCAGGTGCAGCTCTGTGGCTTTGATCCTGGATAAAGTGTTTAAGTCATGGATGTTTAAAGTTTAACTTCTTCATATGTCTAATATTATAGTTGACTTTTCATTCAGGAAGTATGATGCTGCGCTGTCAGTATGCTTCTCCATGTTTGTGATTGGTCGAATGCTCCAAATACCACCCCTTTCATGTGAACGCGCACCTAACTAGATAGGACACGGCTGGCTTGAGCGATTCACTTGATGACCAGAGTCGTAGTACCGTTTAGCGAGAGTTTAACTCAAACATATCCAGGTTAGGTTGAACCAGCTTCGTAGTACAGGCCCCCGGCCTGAGGGAGGAGGACCTGCACCAGCTGCACCGACAGAACTTAGCCCATGCTGGGCATAGCTGTTACCACCTGCACAGGCCTAGCCTGTCACTTTATTTGACAAAATGTGTTTACTTAATCAATTAACAGATTAACATTTAGTGTAACTTATGTATATTATTTCATTTTTATTTAAAAAAAATTGTGATGGTTCATGCTTGATAACTTTTAGTTCACATTTCAATAAATTGTATTTGCATTTGCACTCCTTTTGTCCGTTATTCTTACTGAAAATGTTAAGTTACACATTCACATCTGACTGAAGATTGGCACCATTTATTTGGGTATATCCAGTCTCTGATAGTGTTACGTTATTATGAGAGTGCTCCGTTTGATTCTGAAATTGTATATATTTATATAAATATATACATAGGCTATGTGTGTGTATATGTCCGCATCTGTAGCCTGTTATTGTCTCATGACACCGCACTGTGAATGAATCAAAGTAAATATAGAAGTGGTCATGAACACATCTGTCCATCAGACAGCGGCTGCTGCCTCCTGTCATCATTAATGGACGTCTCTTTAAAATGACCGCTCAGAGGAGAGAAGTTCTCATTTCTCTAACCGCCTGCTGCTTCCCCTCCTCTCTCTTCGGTTCTCCTCCTCTCTCCTCGGTGCTCCTCCGCTTGCATCTCCTGTGGGCGGGACTAAGTCTCGAGGAGGGCAATTAGTGAAATGAGAAAGGGCCTAAGTGTCTCTTAGTGAATGTCCTGTACTGCTCTTAAATCTCATCATATCAGCTTCTCCTTTCCCTCTTGGATGTTCTTCTGGACCCTCAGAGAAAGAGAACATGGTGAAGCAGTCCTGTCTCTCAGGCGTGTCCTTTCCTAACAGAAATATCAAAACACATATTATTGCAGAGCAAGTGTGTTATTTAAGAAAGAGGTGTGTTTGTTTGTTCAGGGGCTATAAATATAATGATTTTTTTTATTTTAATGTGTTTTTTTAAATCCAACAGTGTATTACAAAAATAATCAGATTATGAATAAACCGTTCTAAATTCATCAACATTGAAATAAATGTATTATTAAAATAATATTTAACTGTTATCAAAACTTAGTGCAACTGTAGAAGCTTGCTCTGTTTGGTTGTCTCACTGAAAGAATCACTTTTAACATGTTGTTTTACAGTCAGTATGCAGAGACAAAGGGTCATAGTTCTCACTATGTTCAATAATTTTTCCTTAAATACATTGAAATGTGAAAGTTGAACAAAAAAGTGATGTTGCTTGGTAAAATGTAAATGTACCTTTTTCTAAGAAAGTACACTCAACATCACTGATGTGCAGGTGGTCTAGTATTTAGTCATGTGTCTATCAGTGTATTAGAGTCATTACTTTATGCATTCTTTGTAAAGTATGAAAAAGGTGTACCTTGGAATCGGTGGTGAAGTTCTCTGCTGCTAGGAGTCCAGATCTGTCTCTCCTCCTCTGGTCCAGCCTGTCTGGATCACCTTGAGGACACTTTGAACAAACAGATGTAAAGTTACATGCGTGGGTTACAGACTTCTTTACATACAAACTACTTTTTATCTTCTTTTAAAAACAGGTCATAATCTTATTGTTATACTTAAGAAATTGCTGGATATCACAGTCCTTATACTGTATCAGTTTGAGTATTATTGTGTATGTCCTTTTTATTTTACTGTTACTTTGGATGAGTTTTTCATGAGTCAGTCAAATTAATTTGTTTTCATATGCCATATTCATATGTATCACACACGTAAGGGTAAGACACACACCTATTGAACAAATGCAATGGATAAGCTTAATTTTCACTGAAGTCACAGATAACGTCATATCTAATACTTAAACAAATAATTTCCTTGTCACTAAAGCATTGACTACGCTATTCATCATCCTTAAATGCAGGCATTAAGTTACATGTTCTGTTCTACAGCCACGATGAGGCTGTTTCTCAAGTGTGAGGATAATACAATTAAAAGAGGCATTGGTAATAATAATATTAAAAACAACAATGTTTGTGTCGTTCGTCGGATAGGCGGTTAGCTGCAATAAATAACTCCAGTTCAACAAACCATATTACAATATCTAAGGGAGCGTTATTTCTGGACCATCTTGAAATGTGACGCTCATATTTTAAAGATACACACATTTCATTGTGAGGTTGATTTAATATACACTAAGCCTCTCTTCAACAATACGTTGACGTTAGCTAGTCTATTGTATGCTATAGTAGAGCATAGCGAATTTAAACGAACCTTAACAATGCATACAGTAACCTAACTATCTAACGTACAAGGATGACCTTATTTTAGCAACCTCGCACAGAAGCCTTTTGGTATACAGTAGCATCCCACTTAATGGTATACACTCAGGGATGCTACGCATAGCATCGTTAGCACAGATGGAGCTACGATTGCTCAAATGCTAACCCAACTCTAAACATTCATTAACGTTAGCTTAATAAAAACACCAGTAACATAACATAAGTACTTTATGTACTTTATGCAGGGTTGACTTACCCAAGAAACTGCATTCACGGTCGGTCTATTTTAACCGCAGATAAATCCTATATTTGCATGACGAATAGTCCACCAGGAGCCAACACAACAAACACGGCCGAGTTCAAGTAGTGTTCTCCTCATGAGCTGAGCCGCTGTAGCGTCACGGAGCCAATGGAGCTAACGGAGCTAGCAGTGAGACAGAGGAGCCAGGAGAAGCAGCCCTGTTGTCATGAAGGGGGAATCTAACTATATACAGAATATGTTTTTGTGGATCCAGGCTATAAACATGTTCATTTTCTGATGTTAAGTTGGACATTTTAACATAGGGTCTACGAGAATTGCTCCCATATGCATCCATCGCCTACAGTTTGCAGCATTGAGCTTCACAGCACTGTCCCCCAGAAGTCGGGTTGATTGCATTCGGGCTCGATTGCTTATCCTGTCTGAGTAGCCCGGATGATGCTGCATAGCAATTTTTAACGTCGAATTTTATACACCGAATTTTTTTACATCGAATTTTAAACACCGAAATATTTGACTTCGAATTTTTTTCACTTGAATTTTTGGGATCTGAATTTCAACATTTTTATTTCACATAGGTAAATTCGGAGCAAAAAACATTCAGATACATGATTTTCAAAGTAATTATTTTCAATGCTATAAATTCGGTGTCTGATCAAATTCAAATACTTATGTCTCTTGTTTGCTTCCATAAACTGTCACTACCCGATCCGTTATTATTCCAGATGAATTTAAACATTCGTTGTTCAAAGCTTTGGGGAGGGAAGTGAAATTAAGAGATAAACAAACTGTGGAATCACAAGAGCATTAATTAATGTAATATTTCCTTGTAATGAGAGAGCTTTCCCTTTCCAAGGTTGAATTATTTTCTCCGTTTTCTGCATTTTTCTCTCAAACTTTACCTTAACTAGATCTTTGACATTTTCTGGAATATGAACTCCCAGAACATCCACTTAACCATTACACCATTTGACTGGAGCTGAGCATTGTAGCTTGAAATATGTGCCTCTTAATGTTCCTATTCTCATAATACAGCATTTATCAAAGTTAGGCCTTAGCCCAGCTAATTTTGAAAAGTTATTTAAATCAACTATGAGGGCATCTAATGCAGTTTTTTCAGGCTGTAGAAAGAAAGCTGCATCATCTGCATATAATGTTACTTTTGTTTCAATACCATTTGATCTTAAGCCTGTTATACATGAATTGTTTCTAATTCTGATAGCAAGAATTTCAATGCATAATAGAAACAGATATGGAGACAGTGGACACCCTTGACTTACGCCTCTGGACAGGCTGTCAAAGGCTTTTTTAAAGTCATCAATAAATAAAAGTCCTGGTTTTCCATCCTCTTCATGATTATCTATCATATCAAGCAGATGGCGAATATTATCTCCAACAGTGGCGTTTTCTCCCGGAGGCCAAGGGAAGCCAGGCTTCCCCTGTTTTTTTGGATTGTAGTTATAATTTAAATAAATAAATAAAAACACTTTGTTTTGTTTCGATAATTCTCCTTTGCTGTGTGTTTCTGCCGGCCCGTCTCCCCCCATTCTCATTGAGTATTTTACAAAGAGTGAAACAAACAGCGCCCCTCTAGATGTTATGGTGAAACATACACTGTTGCGAGAGGAGGCCATCCGAATCTGGCTTCCCTTGGTGAATTTTTTTTAGTGATTGACCAATCAGATGAGGCTCACGTGATGCCCCTGCCAACCTGTGATTGGTCAGGGCCATACCAAGGGAAGCCAGAGGCGGCTGGCTTCCCTTGCCTCACAATCCAATCAAATCGCATCAACTAACTAAAAGTGTTGCAGTGACGCGTCCTAAAATCCGGAAGTAAGCTGCGCTCGGTTTCCCTCATGTTTCCCTCGACAAAAAAGCAATGGGATTTCTCCATAGAATTTAGGAAAATAGCTCGGAATAAGGTCAGTGGAAAACGAACCTGTTAGATAAATGCAAGTTTTGTTCAGTCGGATAATATCCACATGTCTACCCTACTTTATAATTTTCGAATCATAAATCTAATCGATAGAAGACCGATAGCGTCACTGCATCACTCTCACCGCCGTTAGAAAGTAGCAAGCAAGTGCAATTATGGAGGGTGGAGATTTGGAGAATTTCATCAAAAATAATTGTACTAAACTTCCGCTACAGCAGCAACAACAAATACAATCTGATGACAGGCCGATGCCCAAACTGGAGCTGTGTACAGCGAGGGAAAAAGGAGCGAATCGGACGTAAAACGTTAAAGGTCTCCTGATTTAGTTTGTGAATGAATGCTTATTAGAGTTTCGGCTGGAGAGTGCGTGCGGACCTGTCAGTTAGATAACAGGCGTGTGTAAGTCCTGCATCTGATACAAATGTGTGTAAAATGATACCGGGTGCTGTAATCACTCATCTGGTTACGTTATTACATTGACCACCACACCCCCGACCCAAAAGAAAGGACGTATTATTGGCTTTCCCTAAGTTTTTCCCCACGCGCGTGGCGTGCACCTGCTGCCCTGTGTTGTCTCCTCCCCCCTGACCTGTGTCCTGTTGGTTTGATTAGTGTGGGTGTGTATTTAGGCTCTGTTGCTCTGTCTGTTTGGAGGCTGGTAGTGTGGTGGCATGGTGACTGTGCGCACAGGAGCAGCAGATTGAGGCTGTGTCATATCATATGTATGAGTTAATAAATGCCCACACCGGGTTGTATTTTTGGACGTTCTGCCTCTGCCTCCTTGCTTGGTCGGGCCGCTCAATTGTCAGCTTCACAGTATTGCACGGAAAATCAAAATAGTGATTGGGAATATAATAAAACATGATAAAAACGGTTTTATAAAAGGGCGTTTTATTGGAGATAATATTCGCCATCTGCTTGATATGATAGCTAGTCATGAAGAGGATGGAAAACCAATACTTTTATTTATTGATGACTTTAAAAAAGCCTTTGATACAGTAAGAGGGGATTTCATTCAAAAATCCCTCCAATTCTTTAATTTTGGGGAAACCATTATACAGTGGGTGAAGGTTTTATATAACCAACCTACCAGTACAATGGTTAATAATGGATATTTATCAAAAAGCTTCAGCCTGTCAAGAGGCGTACGTCAAGGGTGTCCACTGTCTCCATATCTGTTTCTATTATGCATTGAAATTCATCAGAATTAGAAACAATTCATGTATAACAGGCTTAAGATCAAATGGTATTGAAACAAAAGTAACATTATATGCAGATGATGCAGCTTTCTTTCTACAGCCTGAAAAAACTGCATTAGATGCCCTCATAGTTGATTTAAATCCATCTATCCATCTTCTCCCGCTTATCCGTGGTCGGGTCGCGGGGGTAGCAGTTCCAGCAGAGAGCCCCAAACTTTCTTTTCCCTGGCGACATCAACCAGCTCTGACTGGGGGGTCCCAAGGCGCTCCCAGGCCAGCGAAGAGATATAATCCCTCCACCTGGTCCTAGGTCTACCCCTTGGTCTCTTCCCAGCTGGACGTGCCTGGAACACCTCCCTAGGGAGGCGCCCAGGTGGCATCCTAACTAGGTGCCCGAACCACCTCAACTGGCTTCTTTCGACGCGAAGGAGGAGCGGCTCAACTCTGAGTCCCTCCCTGATGACCGAACTTCTCACCTTATCTCTAAGGGAGACACCAGCCACCCGGCGGAGGAAACCCATCTCGGCCGCTTGTATCCGCGATCTCGTTCTTTCGGTCATGACCCATCCTTCATGACCATAGGTGAGGGTAGGAACGAAAATGGCCCGGTAGACAGAGAGCTTTGCTTTCTGGCTCAGCTCCCTTTTCGTCACATGATTTAAATAACTTTTCAAAATTAGCTGGGTTAAGGCCTAACTTTGATAAATGCTGAACTTGATAAAGTTCATCTGGAATAATAAGCCTGCCAAGATAAAAAGGCAATACATATATAATACTCTTGAAAATGGTGGACTAAACTTAAAAAATGTGGCAGCAATGAATTCCTCCTTAAAAGTATCTTGGATTAATAAGATGTCTTTGGAGAACAAGTCAGAACATATTTTCAGGGCACTTATTTTTTTACTGTAAACTGTTTCCCTTTTTCCAATTAAAATCTCACCACTGTGATGGTTATTCAAATAAATATTAGTAGAAATATCACCATTTGTTAGAGATGCATTGAAGGCTTGGTTGAGTTTCCAGTATTACTCCAGATAATCCAAAATCAATTAATATGGTTGAACTCAGAAGTTTTACTAGATGGAAAACCACTATTATGGGAAAGTCTCCTGAGAAAAGGAATTATTTTCATGAATGATTTACTAGATAGCACAGGTAATTTAATTTCATATCAGTGTTTTCGCTGTATGTATGGTCAGATATGTGATTTCCTTCACTTTAACCAGCTGCTTTCAGCTATTCACACAAACTGGAAACGCAAATTAAAAACGATGGAAACCGACAACAGGTCTGTACACCTCATACAAGAAGTCAGAAATGGCTTTCAAAAATGAAAATAAATAGAATAATTTATAATCACTGTTTACAGAGCAAGTGCCTTACTGCTTTTCCTCATGCGGTCTGTTTTTTCTGGGAAGAAGAATTTAATATTCTGATACCCTGGAAACAATTTGTTAGAACCATATACAAAACAACAATTGATTCCTATTCAAGAATCTTCCAACTGAAGATCTTTTACAAGATTATCGCTACAAAAAACACAACACTTTTAATATTGAACCGTCACCACTTTGTAGATTCTGTGAGGAGGAAGAGGAAGACCAGATGCATTTATTTTTGTATTGTCCATATGTTGCAAAAATGGGCTTAAGACACTTTATATTGATTTTGCATTTACTCCCTCTTATCTTTTGTTTGGGCTTTTGGATGAGGACAATACAGTTGATGAATACAATTATTCTTCTGGCAAAAGTACTTATTTTTAAAGCTCAATCAAGGGGAAATCTGAATTTAAGGTGTGTGCAAAGTAGATTTAAAAACAAAATTTATTTTGGAAAGGATGATTGCCACAAAGAATCAAAGGATGGCTCAACACACCATGAAATGGGAAACAATCAGCTATAGTGAAGAGTGGGATAAAAAGGAATAATAAATGCTTTTGATGATATTGGACTGTCAACCTATTTTTTGTTTTGTTTATGAAATGTTGAAGTGACCAACTGACTGTAATTTATTTATTTATTTTCTGTTTTTTTTTGTCTGAGATAGGAATGTCTCTTTTTGTTATTGTAATGTCCATGTTTTGTGTCTGTAGCCTCTACAATAAAATCTCAAAATAATATTCATAAACCATGAATAAAACCTGCTATGTATACCAGGAAAAAATAAAAATAAAGCTGTGAAACAATCTCAATAATTCGCAGTAAAAATGTAAGGGTTTTATAATTGACATAAAAGGATACATGTTGAGATAGGGAGTTCTAATATCTTAAGAGAAGAGTTTGAATATTAAAAAACACAAACTCTTTTGGCTCCTTCCTGTCTTTCTACTTGGTCTTTGTTGGCTTTGTACTGGCTATCTTCTAGCTCTATTCAGATATTTGGAGTTTTTTTTCTAGCTCTGTCCCTGATCATTATCAGAACCTGAAGGCTCTACGGACTATCTTCTGGTTCTTTTTTGGATCCATCCACTATCTCTTCTCTCTGTCCAGTGAATTACACTTTTGTTACTGGAGCAGGTAAAGCATACAACAGATACTTTCAGCATTATCGGAGCACAAAGTGGAAGCTTGGATGAAACACAGCAGACTTCTAAACAATGAACACCCGCAACTTGGAAGAACTGAAGTTGGGTTTTATGCGTTCTAGTATTGCAATGCAAACCCATGATGTAATGACAGTAATTAAGAATAATTTAGTCATTGAATGCTCATGCCCGAAAGAACGAGATCGCGGATACAAGCGGCCGAGATGGGTTTTCTCCGCAGGGTGGCTGGCGTCTCCCTTAGAGATAAGGTGAGAAGTTCGGTCATCAGGGAGGGACTCGGAGTTGAGCCGCTCCTCCTTCGCGTCGAAAGAAGCCAGTTGAGGTGGTTCGGGCACCTAGTAAGGATTCCACCTGGGCGCCTCCCGAGGGAGGTGTTCCAAGCACGTCCAGCTGGGAAGAGACCAAGGGGTAGACCTAGGACCAGGTGGAGGGATTATATCTCTTCGCTGGCCTGGGAGCGCCTTGGGACCCCCCAGTCAGAGCTGGTTGATGTCGCCAGGGAAAAGAAAGTTTGGGGCTCTCTGCTGGAACTGCTACCCCCGAAACCCGACCACAGATAAGCGGGAGAAGATGGATGGATGGATGCTCATTTCAGTTTATTTAATCAAACAAAACACAAACATATTGGACATGGCCTCAAGACTGTAACCTCTTCATATTCTGTTGAAATGGTCAATTAGTAGTCATATCTTACACATTGCTGTTTTGAATCATTAATATGTGGATGACAGTTGAACTGGATGATGTAACATGTATGCACTGTTGACATTGTTTTTTAGACAACAAAAATTGAATGAAGCTCTCATTTCATAAACGATATTTGAGTACAGACACCGTCCTGCAGAGAGCACACTACCTAACAGCACGTTTTTGGTCTAGCATCACTTTACAAAACATTTGCAATAAGACACTAATGGCGTGTTTCCACTGCAGCGGGTAGCTCGCTTTAAGCCTGCAGAGCCGTGCGGGGCCCGTTTTTGGTTGCGTTTCCACTTGGCCTAGTACCGGCTAGCGGATCCTAATTCCCAGTTTGTCTGGCCCCATAACATCGTGGTTCTAGGGCCAGGAACAACCAGGCTGAGTCGGGCTGAGTATGCTAAACCAGAGAGAGAATCGCTGGCAAGGGGGCTACAACTGCAACAAGATGAACATATTTGACCGTGATTTAATTGTAATACACGTTTCAAAATGATGCCGAAGTAACAACATACTGATACCGGTTAGTAAAAACCATGAATTAAGGCTTTGACAAGTCTGCAGACAGACGGCAGGCGAACAACCCTTTAAAATGCGTGTTTTCTAAATGTAGCTTGGCTAAGCTAACGTTATATATGCTCCGACCGTCCACACTCACAACAACGGCCTATACAGACATAAATAAACCAGCGACTGTATTCTCCATGACACAGACAGTCTGTGGTTTGTACTTGTTTAACTTTTGTCTAGTTTCTGAACAGATATGAGGAGCTGTGAGCTCTGAGTGCTAAGAGCTAGCGGCTGTGTTGTTTTTCTGGGGCTCTCATTGATGACGTCACGGCTCCGCCTACACTGCGTTACTATAGTAACTACCCCAGTTCCTGAACTGTAATGGAAGCGCAGCATTAAAGTGAGCCGGGCCTAATAAGGCCTAACCAAAATGAGCGAGGCCTGCAGTGGAAACGCGCCATAAGACTAGCTGGTCACTTGTAAAGGTGAGTCCACCTTAACACTAGAACCGCCAGAGGTCGCTGTATACCTATATCCGCCAACGGGTAAAGTTTACCCGCTATTGATTTCCAAGGTACCATACAGAACGGTGAGTTTTGATCGCACAGGGATGACATGTATACCAATATAATCTGTGGACTCTCAGTTTTTCATATTATGTGACCCGCTCTATCAAAATCAGTCGGAAGTCACAACGGCTCATTTCAGAGTAAACGTGGATTTACGTAAACAACTATTTTTTTCAGGGTTCGGGTGTTTTGTTTGATTTTAAACAAACAAAGTCTTGGCTTTCAGAATATGAAACTTTTATTTCCAAAATCACACGATAAATACATTTTTGAAGCTTGTAAAGGGACGAAGACAGGCACCTCTCACTCGCAATCTGCTCTTCCAGCAGCGCCGCCCCCCCTCCCTGAAAATATCTTCCCTCCGTAGTATTTTGATCATTTTGATCGCAAAATCAATAGCGCGAGGAGCGCTGCATTTCTATGAGGTAAATATTACCCGCTGGCGGAAATAGGTATAAATATCCATTTTTTTGGCGATTTTTTCAATCTGACTTCATATTGACCATTTTTAACAACACAGGGTGTTACATAACACACTTTCAGGAAAAGTCACGGACTGGGAGACGTTAATATTTTATTGAAAAAAAGTTACATACAATAAAAAAACAGCTGCGGGTAAAATTTACCCGTTGGCGGTTCTAGTGTTAAATGAGCAGTCGGTGATCAGCAGGTGAAAGGCAGGACACGGGAACTTGGTCCTTAGGAGATGTAATGATTATTAAACAAGAAATAGTCGAGTCAAGGGGTCAAAGAAAATGAAGATTTGTGATTATTAGCGAATCGGTTGCAGGTGGGTGAAATCAGGCTTAGGGAGTAACATATTACATGTAACGGCATTAGGTCATCAGGATACAAAATAGACAAATGTATTCCCTGACAGTTACAGAAGCAGCTGACGACCAACACACTTATGTCTTTTGAAACAATTATTCCATTTAAATCTTTTGTCACAAACATTGCAGCTCTATTTTTCCTCTCCTGTGTGGACTCTCATGTGTGTCTTTAAACTATCACTCCGTGAAAAAGCCTTCTGACAGACTGAGCAGCTGTCTGTCAGAAAGGTGTGCTTTCTCTCCTGTGTGGACTCTCATGTGTTTCTTTAAATTTCCCCTCAGTGAAAAAGCTTTCTTACAGACTGAGCAGCGGTGTGCTTTCTCTCCTGTGTGGACACTCATGTGTTTCTTTAAATCTGCATTCTGTGAAAAAGCTTTCTTACAGACTGAGCAGCTGAATGGTCTCTCTCCTGTGTGGACTCTCATGTGTTTCTTTAAATCTGCACTCTGTGAAAAAGCTTTCTTACAGACTGAGCAGCTGTGTGCTTTCTCTCCTGTGTGGACTCTCATATGTGCCGTTAAATGTGCACTCTGTGAAAAAGCTCTCTTACAGACTGAGCAGCTGAATGGTTTCTCTCCTGTGTGGACTCTCATGTGTTTCTTTACATTTCCACTCCGTGAAAAAGCTTTCTTACAGACTGAGCAGCTGAATTGTTTCTCTCCTGTGTGGACTCTCATGTGTTTCTTTACATTTCCACTCCGTGAAAAAGCTTTCTTACAGACTGAGCAGCTGAATTGTTTATTTTCAGCACTACGTTGTGGATCACTGACAGATTCATGTCTATTTTTCAGTGAGTTTGAGCCTGATGCAGGTTCTCTGGTCTCCTTCCAATCAGCACTGTCTTCAGTGTCAGATTCAGAAGAGTCTCCAGTGTCGTCCTCAGTCTTTGGTTGTAAACTGCTCTCTGGATCTGAGATCCTGGCTGGTTCTGGTCCTCGACAGTCATCTCCATCAGCTTCTGTTTCCATGTGTTCAGTTTGTCTTTGATGAGGCTGTGAGGACTGAGGTTTCTCTTTATCATCTTCACTCTTCACAGGGTCAGGAGTGAAAGTGGACTTGGTGATCTCAGCCTCCTCCAGCTCCTGAAGCTGCTTTCCCTCCTGACTGATCCTGAGTTCCTCCTGTTCCTGCTTAATGTGTGGGGGGGGCACTGGGTCCTCCGGGTCCAGACTGGTGCTCCACTCCTGCTGGTCAGGGAGAAACTCTTCTTTAACCACCACCAGCAGCTGGACATCTGCAGGAAACAGGAAACACACTGTCAGAACAAACTCTTAAGTGTTAGCATTTAAAAATCTAATCACCATTACAATGGGAGACATTTTGCAGCCCTAAATAATGCCTTTGTTTTTATATTTTCACATTATCTTTCTTAGTCCCACCTATTGTGTATTTGTGTTGGCTCAATTCACCTTATGTAGGCACGCCCCTTTCCACTTCCAGTTAAAAATGAAAACGTTTTTTCTTCTTCCGGCAATGTAAACAATGCATTGTATTTGGGATCGTTCACAGATACACTACGCCTAGAGTAGAGAATTACAATACTCGGTTACAAATAAAAAATCCTGCATTCAAACCTTATTTAAGTAAAAGTATGCAAGTATTAACCTGTTAAGCCCCGAGCCTGTTTTTCAGGTCTCAGGCTCGAAAATGACATTCCCAGAACAAATGACCATATCTTCCCTTCTAAAAGGGTTACATTAATAATCTTCGTTCCTAAAGCAAGGTTACACCTGCGAGTTGGGTGTGGAAGTGTCAGAATCAATAGATATTTATATTTTAAAGTAAATTCAGATTGAACACAGTAAAAAAAAAAAAATTATTGTGTCCGTCCAGAAAAAAAAATATATTACTTCTAGTGAAACCACCCTTGAATGATGGGATGGTAGACTAAAAGCTTTAGGAATCCAAATTACAACATATAATAAGTACCCTGTATCAAGATTGATGCAAAACAAGTTAAATTTGACCTTTTTAGAAAGATTTAGCAAAAGAAAAGCACTTCTGGGGTCAATTGGGTGGATTTGACCTATCTCTGGCCCCCCTTGCTCGATGTTGCTGAATGACATCTCTTTCTAACCGTAAGAGCCAATGGAATCGAGGGGAACTCCCACATACTCCTTATTTGGTAATGTGTGTGTGTGTGTGTGTGTGTGTGTGTGTGTGTGTGTGTGTGTGTGTGTGTGTGTGTGTGTGTGTGTGTGTGTGTGTGTGTGTGTGTGTGTGTGTGTGTGTGTTTGTGTTTGTGTGAGACTGACACATAGCCAACCGGAAGCTGCGATAACTCTGGTGGCTACCATTAGCAGCTAACTTTTACTCTTCGATTTTTACATACAAATGGAATTATGGATTATAAATTAAAAAATATTCCACAGAAACATTATCAACCTATGGATTAACCGTTTTAATGCCACTGAACAAGTCTTTTGATCAGATTGACAGCGAAGATGAGACGATCTCCCGTAAAAGCTACGTAAAGGTACGTGTTGTGATGTCTGTGTTTGCTTCCTCTGTCGCGAGTTTGGATCACTCAGTGATGATACTATATAGCTACATAATCTGTGGAAACTCAGCTTTAATCGGATATCTTGTATGTGCAGCTACGATAAGTAATAAGGGTATCTTTATCTTGAGTTCTGTGCCAAAGTGCGTTAGCATTTTTCTCTCAGGGGTCATTTAGATGCTTCTTATGAGACTTGTGTTTTGGTAAACACAAGTGTTTTTGTATCGTCAGTTAGCTGAGATTATTCCCGTTAATCTGGTAGAACACATTAATAGGTTCTTAAATATTAAGATCCCCTGAGACAGTGTAGTGAAAAAAAAAGTACCCGCCGAGGGGGTCCTTGGGGCTTAACAGGTGTAAGAGATTTTGTGGGACAACTAGTCCGCATTCCAAATCTCTGCGCGTCCCTAACAAGCTGGTTATCATACAGGAAGGAATCCAGAGCATACAATTAACCGTTTAACAATAATCCACTTTAATGGTAATATGACAATGCAATACAATCAATACAGTACAAATTCAATACAGTTATCTGTGGGATCCCACATTTACCTGATACTCACGTGAGCCAGCCAGAGGAAAGAGACTGAACACAGCCTGGTTCCTGTGTTTTATACATCGCTAACAATGGGAGGAGTTATCTGAGCCTCCCTTCCAGGCCTTTGGCCTTTGGCTGCCCAAATATCACCAACACCTCACTTCTTAAGTTTCCCCAATCACAGTAGCTTAGCTTCATTATCTCCTAGATCTGAGTTCACTGTAAGTCAAACCCTCACCTTTGCTGCTCTCTTGTGGTGTAATCTGCCGTTACTTACCCTAGCAACTCTTAGGTTAGCCTTCGGCGCGCTTTTGTTTACTTCCTTATTTGCTTTCACTCACTTCCTTATCTGGTTTCACTCACAAGACTGCCCTTGTGAACTGTTGCGCCTGCTTGGTGGGTGATTTAGTGTGAGAACAATGAGTTCTGCAACCTTGTGGCTTATCAGTTTGGACATAACAGGATGCCTCTGTTCTTAATCTGGTTGACCCCGCGTATATTTCCACTGAGGCTCCTCAGCAGTTGGACTTTAACACCGTACTGTACTTTTCCACTCAGACAGCTCAATGTCTTAGCTTTTCCATGATAGGCCCACTATATCTTATATTCACTGCCACATTTGCCGTATCTTTATCCTTCACAGGTTAACAGAACATTTGACGGCACCTTCTTATGTAATGTAATGTAAGTAATGATGGTGCAGTAAAACGTTCCCTGTCGGTGTTTAATGTATGATGTTTCGTATGTTGCATTTTACTGCTGTACATGTTCAAAGTTGCGCTTATATAAATGATTATTGATGAGGGAACCTGCTAAATATTAAAATGTGTGTTTTATATACAGTACCAGTCAAAGTTTGGACACACCTTCTCATTCAATGGTTTTTGTTTATTTTAATATGTTTCTACTTTGTAGATTAATACTGAAGACATCAAAACTATAAAAGAACACATGGAATTATCTAGTTAACAAAAAAGTGTTAAAAAATCAAGAATATGATTTTTATCTTGTTCGCGTCCGGATATCGCCATCGTAACCACAACCTCACACACTGATACCGAATGTGCATCAAAGTGTTCCTATCCAGCCAAATATACCAAAAGATTTATGTAAACGACAGAAGCAGCGATCGAAATGTGTATTTCAGTCGAAGGCCACGCCTCCACATCGGTCAACCAGTTGATCGGGGAACCAGATAAACCGGAACACCGGAGCCAGCCCATTTAGGGCTTTAAAAACAATAATGGAGTATTTTCACAGTGTGGTGTTTGCTAGTGATGGCAAAATGAAGCTTTGAATGAAGCGTCGAACCACTTGGACAATTGTGTCGGAAATAGGTTCATTTCTCGAAGCTTCAGTTACAGCGACCTCTCCTGGCGAAGTGCAAGGCTGCAGTGGGTTTAACGTATCTTTGCCTTGAAAAATATTCGATGCACACACACTAAGACTGATTATCATGTTCTATTTGCAATTAAAGATTGATAATTGTGTGTATTGGGTTATTGAGAAGAGACTAGAGAGTGCTAGACATTTTTTTGGGCTGAGAGGGCCTTTTATCAGTTATTACAGTTGAAAAGCAATGATTAAAAGTGTAACTATTCCGGGCTTTGAACCAGCTGCGCGGAGGACATCGCTGCACCCTGGCCGCCGGCTCTATCCACTGGGCTATGTATTCCTTAGACCAGGGGTAGCCAACACGGTGCCCGCGGGCACTTAGTCGCCCGCCGGGGCAACGTGAGTCGCCCGCCGGGCATGTTCTAAAAATAGCTCGCCAAGCAAATCCAAAATGTATAAAATACACAAAACAAAAAAGGAAATGTAATTAAATGGAATCTACCCTATGCATAAACGAAACCTAAATCATAGCGAACTCTATCTACTTACTACAACTCTATAACACCCCTCCCCCCACCCCACAATGAATATCGACCAATCACGTTCTTGCTTGATTTGCGGGACCAGCGTTGCAGTCGGGAAGAAAACCAATGTGGCACCTCCCCGCTGATTTTCCTTCTGGCAGAATCTGCACTACACATCAGCCCCATTGAACAGCCTATCATGCCAGCCTATACAACACATGAGGGGCAGAGTTTTACTCTGTGTGTTGTAACTTATATATTTATTGCACTTGACGCACACACACGCATGGCGTAATTTCCACTGGGGACATGTCCCCCGCACTTTTTCAAATCACCTTTGTGTCCCCACTTTACAAATATGTTTATTATTATTTTTTAACGCAAGCCGTCATCGCCACAGAGGAGCACACAGCCTTTGTGAGCGAGCGAGACAGAGAGAGAGAGTGAGCGAGCTAGGGAGGGAGAGAGAGAGACAGAGAGACGGAGAGAAAGAGAGCTAGGGAGAGCACACCTTTATCTATTTAATATAGATAAAGTAAGAAATAATTCCAATGTGTACTATAGGACAGTAAAAAAAACAGTTTAAAAGGGGAGTGGTTAGTAAAATATGCATAAAGAAAAAGAAAGAATGCTAATAGGTAACATAAGATAAGAATAAACAAGTTTAAATGATTTGTTATTGGTTGTGATCATATTCTAAAGATGTTTGGATTATTGAAAATACAGCTCCCTTTCATAGAGTGTTGAGAGCTGTATCCATCAATTCATGTTGTGCTCAAAGTGCACCAGATTGATGCATTTCACTTCAACATTTAAAAAAAAATCTTCCATGCATGCTCATGAGGCGGTGAGGACCCCCCTAGAGGAGGTGAGGTCCACCCCCAAATAAAAAAGGTTACATTAATTAAATTGCAAACATTTTGTTTTAGTAAACACTGCAAACGGGTCCCACAGACCCAAACAGCACACAAAGGTTAAAGGTCAGCATATAATAATGTTAAAATGGGCTAAATATATACACAAATATATATGCAAAAAACAAAAAAAGAGGAGTAAAAGTAGCCCTCGACTTGTTTTATTTTTTGAAAGTAGCCCTCACCCTAAAAAAGGTTGGTGACCCCTGCCCTACAATGATCCAATTCAAATGCAATGCCAACAACAACTCAACAGCAACAACAACCCACACATTGCGCATTGTTTAGAGCGGTTATAAAGTGTTGAAGCGCTCAAGTTTGAAACTGTTTCAACCTGTCACCTGTCAGAATCGAGACGAGGCAGTGCATTGAATCGCGTGAATGGACCGTGAACCAGTCAAGTGATTCATTCAGGAAATGAAGCAGTTGCTGGTTCAGACGTCACATGTCACGTGACTTGAAGCAGTTGCTGCTTCGGACGTCACATGTCACGTGATTTGAAGCAAGCTTCGAAGCACTGCTTCTATGGAATAGGAAGTCCAGGGTTGAAGCTCCCGTGTCAAACTGCCATCACTAGTGTTTGCACTTTTACTTCAGGATCTACTACCTGCAGCAAGTTCTGATAAAGGGTCTAAAGTGTTATTAATGTGATAATAAAGTGCTACTGAAGAGTGTAAAGTGTTAATTAAGGGTAAAGGGAACAGACCTGCTCTGGGTATCCGAAGCTGAGGCTGTAAAACAGCGTCCAGAAGGTTCTGGAGTCTCTTGTTCTCCTCTTTGGAAAGAGACAGCTCCTCCTCGTACTCGGCTATGGTTTTTTCAAACAAAGCAAATGTCTCTTCAACAGCAGCAGTGAGTCGCTGCTTCTTCAACGACAGCAGCATTTGGACTTTACTCATGTTTACTAGGTCACCTTTTCCTGCGAGCTCCGTTAAACACACCGTTTCTCTCTCTATCAAACTCTCAATCTGACTGGCGTTGCTAACGTGTTTCCAGCTAGCATGCTAAGCTAGCTCCTAGTTATGTATTGCGCCGAGGCTTCGGAGCGTGTGTCGAGTAATCCCCGAAGCTTTTTGTGAAGCATGTACTGAGGCTTGTTTCGAGGCTTGTATCGTTTTGGGCCAGTGACGTCACCGATGACAAACGAAGCCTCGCTGCCTGTCGATACCACGTGACTGCTTCAGGAAGCGATTCAGATCGGTTGAACCGTTGAACCACAACGCTCATAATACCCATGGATGTATAATAAGAACCATATTACCCCTCCTGTACCCGGCGGGCCCGGGGACACGATGGATGAAGAGAGCTCAGACCCTCACTTATAGAGGTCGGAACATGTCATAATAAATAGATACAAGCATAAATAAATGTAGGAATAAAAACATCAATAAATACAGGAATACAGATGTTACAGTGTTTTCCGGGACGTTTAGTGTGTGCGCTGTGGCTCAGCTGGAAAGCAGTTGACTCATGACCGCAGGGTCCCTGGTTCAACGACTCGTCAATACGTCTTTTTTGTTGTTTATAAAAGCTACAGCTAAATGAGATAATGTAGTTAATAAATGTATTCTTTGATATGGTTTAGCCTTTCTCAGGCTACAACATGGTTACGTTTATGAATATTATTAAGGAATACAAATCCCTCTTTGCAATGTTTACCAGCCTCCTTAGGCTTTTCAATCACAATCATTCAACTGGAATAAAAACAATATTGTTAACATGAAAATATGATTTTATGTTCGTTGTTTAGAGTTATCCTAAGGCTTTACTCAATGGGAACTCGGTATGAGATAGAGCACACTGTTGAGAAGTCCAATCTGCCTGTTTTACACACCAACAGGGGGGTTTGTGTTCAAATGAAGCCCATGATGAAGCCTCATGAGATGAACCCTTTTGCGAACCAATTGGCTGGAAAGCTTCAAAGCTTCATAAGGCTTCATCTCGCCATCACTACTAGCTCCTATAGTCCGAGGTAAACACTCCAGAAAAAAGAGCGCACACAGTCCATTCAGAGGTTTATCCAGACACACAGATGATGGCTCAGTAGTGCTGGAGCTCACACACACTTTCTCAGGAACACAGAGAGAGAGAACCGGAGCGACGAGACGCCGTTACCGAATAAAATGTGGGACGAACAACTGGTGATATCTTCTTCTTCTCTTGTTTTTGGCGGATTGCAAACAACTTAAAAAGGTGCATACCGCCACCTACTGTACATGAGTATGAATCATCATTCCAACTCTTTAACCTATGATCTAAACAAAATTAAATTGAAATAAATCAATCAATCAATAAAACCATGAAATAAATAAAACAAAAATACAAATCTATGTTCTTTCCTGACCTAATGTTAAATTATTTTTCCTACCCCAGTTTCACTCAATAATTTAAACTGGTAGCTCTTACTCCCTCTCCTTTTGTTCCCAAAACACCAACCACACTCCATTCCCCCTCTGCCTCTAAAACTTTAGCCTTTAATTGTTCTCTTTCCGCTTTATAGATGTCACAATGTAACAAGATATGTTCTACATCATCTTTTACTGCACAGTTCCCACACTTGTTACTGTCACTTTTCCCCATGATATACAGCGTACTATTCAAAGCTGTGTGATTTATTCTGAGTCTAGCCATCATGATTTCCTCCCTTCTGTTTCTTTCTTTATGAATATTAATTGTAATTGTACTTTGTGATAGTCCTTTCTGGTCTTTCTCCCACCTTTTCTGCCAGATCTCCATCCCTTTTTTCTTAATGATTGCTTTTCCTTCTCCAAGTTGAACTGGTAATGTTATTTGCTTTTGTAGTGCACTTTTTGTAGTGCACTTTTTGCTAATTTATCAGCACACTCGTTCCCTTCCCTCATGTGCAGGCACCCAGCAGAACTGAAGATCTATACCGCCTATGTGCAGTCTTAACAGGCTATGATTCAGTTCTATGAGAATGTCTTCTCTGGCAGTTGTTGTTGATTGTATGCTTTGTAATATGGAAAATGAATCTGTACATATAACCACCCTATCTGGTCTGACCTCTTCAACCCACTGCAATCCTATTATTACAGCCAGCATGTCTGCTGTTTACACTGATAATTGATCAGAGGCTCTATTTAAAATAGATATTTTAAAGTCTGGGATGTATATGCCAACTCCAACACACTCTTCCTTGTTCTTAGAACCATCTGTATAAATGTGTAGGAAATTGTAGTACTTTTCGTTCAGATACATACTTGTTTTAATTCCCACTTCATTTATTTGCCACTCCTTTTTCCTTTCTACAATACTCATATCTATTTTAGCTTCTGGGGAAAGCCATGGGAGAACACTGCTAAATGGGGTTGCTTTGGCAAACGTGATATTCTCCACTCCATATGCCCTCGTTCTCTCCTTACTCGTCCAGCCAAACCCACGTCCCTGGAATTTTGCATATTCCAAGCAATCCTGTAATATTCTATTTGAAATATTTTCTTCTCCACTTCCTTGTAGTCTGACACAGTATGACAGAGCAAGTTTCTCTCTTCTGATCTCCAGAGGTGTCTCTCCTGCTTCTATCAGAACTGCATTGATAGGGGATGACTTTATCGCTCCAATACATAGCCTCAATGCTTTATATTGTATACTATCAATTTTTAAAAGCGATGTTTTTGCTGCTGCTCCATAGACTATACAACCATAGTCTATTGTGGACCTCATAATTGATCTGTAAATGTCTATTAATGCTTGTTTGTCTGCGCCCCAGTTGCATCCAGCTACAGCTCGCAATACATTTAATACTTTTTAGCATTTTGTTTCCATTTGATAAATATGCATTTTTGCACAGTCCTAGGTATTTGAACTCATTCACCTTTGTCATTGGACGATCATATAGTGTTAGCTGTTGGCCATCAATCTTGCGTTTGTCTGTAAATACCATGTAGCATGACTTGCTTTCTGACATTTTGAATCCCCAGTTATATGACCACCTACCATTTTCTATTTCAAAATAATTGGAAATATCTGCTCCAACATTTACTCTAAATGTCCTGTCTGTTAAAAAGGTCCTACCCAATTGTGCATTCTCCCTCCAATACCCATTCTACTCAATTTGATCAGTTTGATCAATTTGATCTACCACATAGAGTCATACACCTTTTCAATGTCAAAGTACACTATTGCCATTATCTCTTTCATTTTCAATGTTTTTTCCACATCGTTACTCACTCTTACTAATGCATCTATTGTGGACCGCCCTTTACGAAATCCGCTCTGAAAACTACTCAGCAGCCCTTTCTGTTCCAGTACATGTGAGAGCCTACGGACGATGATCTTTTCCATCCATTTACATAGGTGTGATGTAAGAGCTATTGGTCCATAGTTACTAAGGTTAGCTGTACTGTATCTTTCCCTGGCTTATTGAATGGTAGCACGATTCACACACTTGGCATATCTCCTTCTCTCCAGATTTGATTGAAAAGACTCAGCACCATTTTCATAGTTTCCATAGGTAACTTTCTAAACATAGCATAACATAGCTGGTCTTGTCATGGGACTGTATATCCTGTACCCGTGGCGGCTGGTGGAAAATATTTTTGGTGGGGCTGTATAGTGAGTAAAACAATTTTTTTTGGGAGAAATTACTCCTTAAATTAGGACTTCTGGTGATGTAATGGCACGTTTCCAGTGCAGCGTGGAGCTCGCTTTAATGCTGCGTTCAGACCGGACGCGATGCGAATATTCGCTTCGCTCTAAACGCTCCTATCGCATCGCTCTAGTCGCTCGAGTTTCACCGCGGCTGCCAGCCGTGTTTACTCGTATCATTCAAACAAGACGAGCTCGGGAGCTACAACTACAACAAAATGAACATATTTTACTTTGATTAAATTGTAATACACGTTTCTAAATGATGCCGACGTAACAACATACTGATACCGGTTAGTAAAAACCATGAATTAATGCTTTGACAAGTCTGCAGACAGACGGCAGGCGAAAAACCTTTTAGAATGCTTGTTTTCTGAATGGAGATTGGGTCGACCAGGCTAAGCCAGTGGCGTCGCCAGGGTATGGCTGGGGTAGGCTACAGCCATACCAAGAAATGGCTTAGCCCTACCTTAGCCGACTATGAAAAATGATGTTAAAGTAAGCATGTTGAGAACATGGATTGCGAAAATCTACCGGTCGTGTCTACAACACACAAACTGATCCTGCTGTAACAACAAGTGCACGTTACTGACGCAATATGGTTGAGACCATTCGGGCTTATGCTAGAGGGGTGCAAGGAATAGTCTAAGTAGTGGGGGAGTTTTATAAACTAAAGGTGTGGAAATCAGCGCGGCCGCGGTCAGATCAAAATGCCTCCGAATGCAATTTGAATAGTCCGACAGCCAATCAGAGCAACGCAACGTTGGGTCTGCTGCGTCATGCATTACTGATACGTCACGTTCACAGTGAAAAGTCCCGAAACTCGCGCAGAGTAAATTGCAGACAGCAGCGGAACTTCTAGGATTAATTGTATATTTCGGATTCATTTCATTTAATTTCAAACCTTTATTTATACAGATAAATCCCATTGAGATCATTGATCTCTTTTCCAAGGGAGACCTGTTCAAGTAGTTCCACATGAAACATAAAAGCATAAACAGAACAACAAAAGGACATCATCCAGCATCATTTACATAATTATCCACATAAACAGGTACCAATAGCTTCTGATTGAGTAGCATCCAACCGAGCTTTAAAAACATTTAGTGGCACCAGATTGTTCAGTTTCCATTTAATTTGCAGACTATTCCAAGACAGAGGAGCTGCGCATCTAAAAGCTGTCTTCCCTAAGACAGTCCTAGCAGTTGGCACATTACATCACAGTATCATCCGCATACAAATGTAAAGTAGCTTCATCCACATTATCACCTACGCTGTTAATATATATGGAGAATAAAAGTGGTCCTAAAACAGAACCTTGTGGTACACCATTAGAAATGTTTAACCACTCAGAAGACAGTCCATCAAAATGAACACATTGGGACCTTTCAGAGAGGTAGTTTACAAACCACCCACTGCAAGGCTGGATAGGCCAATACTGAGTAGCCTCTGCTTTAAGATGCGATGATCAACGGTGTCAAATGCTTTGGAAAGGTCAATAAACAGAGCTGCACAACTCTGCTTATTATCTAAAATACTAGTAATGTCATTCACCACTTTCATTGTGGCAGTGATGGCGCTGTGTTTCTTTCTGAATCCTGACTGATGTTTAGACAGGATGTCATTTGTACATAAAAACTCCTTTACCTGTTGACTCACTAGGCGTTCAAGAACCTTAGCCAGAACTGACAATTTAGAGATTGGCCTATAGTTATTTAAAATAGTTGCCTCCCCTCCTTTCAGTAAAGGCAAGACATAAGCAGACTTCCATACTTTTGGAATTGTGTTCGTGCTGAGGGAGAGGTTAAAAAGAGAAGTAAGAGGTGGAGCAATAAAGTCTGCAGCTATCTTTAAAAAGAAAGGTTCTAAGTTGTCCGGGCCAGCCGGTTTCCTAGGATCTGGCTTAGATAAGGCTTCATGAACAACATCAACAGTAAAAGGGGTAAAACTGAAAGGGTTTTCCAGACCACGTTTTTCAGAGTCACAGACTGTGGTGTTTACAGAAGCAGAGTTAGTGACCGAATCAAATAGAGAACCACAGGACACAAAATGCTCATTAAAGCAATTGAGCATAGTGGCCCTGTCCGATATAGAGCCAGATGCTGTGGTAATGCACGGAGGTAGCTCATTACGGATCTCACCGGTTGATATCGATTTTATTGCTTTCCAACATTTCCTAGGATTATTTAGGTTTTCTGTGGTAACTGACAAATAGTACTTCGACTTTGCACTTTTGACATTTGAAGTGAAGCTATTTCTTAGCTGCCTAAAACGCAGCCACTCTACCTCTGAGCCTGATTTCCTAGCCTTTGCCCAGGCCTTGTTTCTCTCATGAAGGAGACTGGACAGCTCAGCAGAAAACCAAGGATTGTCTCGTCCCTTCACTCTAAATGTACGCAGGGGTGCATGTCTATCAATGATCTCCATACAACCAAGATAAAAATAAGACCATGCGGTTTCTACATCAGCACACAGATCGATTTTACCCCAATCAAAATCAAACAGATCATGCACAAAACCGTGCTCCACAAAATGCTTTTTGTCTCTTACTGATAATGCGAGGTTTACCCTTTAGGACTTTTGTGTCCCTAATTGTGGCTACAACACAGTGATCACTCAGATCATTTGCAAATACTCCCACAGATGAGTATTTATGGGGAACATTAGTTAAAATGAGATCAATTAGGGAGGATTTATTAGGGGACTTAATATTTGGGCGAGTAGGACTGTCCACAATCTGAGTAACATTCAAAGAGATACAAAGGTTTTTAAAATCCTCTGACACTGCAGTTAACCAGTCCCAGTTAAAATCTCCAAGTAGCACTATTTCCTTGTAGTCTAGTTGTGATAAAAGATATGCTCGTGAAGACAAGGAGTCTTTGACAGCTGAGGGGGGTCTGTAGCGGCCCACCACCATGACCTGTTGACCCTTTGCCACTTCTATATTTATGGCTAAAAATTCAAATTGCTTACTGATCGATTTGGAAACTAATGTGGTTACACTGAACTTATTCTTAACATAAATTGCAACGCCACCACCTTATAGGCCGGTCGGTACGATACACATTAAAACCATTTAAGGCAATGTCAGAGGCCAAAATAGACGGATGGATAGATTTGTTCTTAAACGCCCTCGCATTGAGGTACAAGTCGAACAGGTGCCAGAGTCACACGACCCACCTGAAGAGTGAATAGTGAGTTTTGAATATATTTTGTAATAGTAATTTGAAAAAGTTTTTTGTATGACAATAGAGACACAGGCCACCTGTTGTGTGCTGTGTCAGTCTCTCTCTGTTTACCTGTGTGTCTCTCTCTCTCTGTCTCTCTCTCTCTCTCTCTCTCTCTCTCTCTCCCTCTCTCTCTCCCTCACTCTCCCTCACTCTCTCCCTCTCCGTGTCAATTCTATATGTCAACTTTTCTTGTTTCTGCCGCTGCGTAGCATGTTGTAACAACGTGGAACTAGCAGAATAGGCTATTGTATTGTTTAACTCACACCTGTTGTTCTCGATGTAATTTAGCTGATAAAAGGAGACTAATAAAAGCCTCATGCTTGGCCTTTACTGTCAAGGGGTGCGATATAGCGTGTATGTAATACATTACAAATACTGACTTGAGCCCCACCACTGTATGTGTCACAAACGAGCTGAGGACCAAAGTGCAGAACACGGGAAACCAGGGATAGTCGGTAATCAGCTTTATTGATGGCAATAGGCTGGTAGGAGACAAAACGGCAGATAGTAGGCAAAGGGCTGGTCGGGGACAGGCGAGGGTTCCAGGAGAAAGCAGGACGGGAGTCGCAGGTACAGCACGGGTCAGGGAGCAGGCGAGGCAGGCTGGTCAGGGACAGGCAGGGTCGAAACCGGGAGAGCAATCTGAAGGGTAATGCGGGAAAGACTGGCATGCTGCAAAGTACGATCTGGCACTGAGGTGAAAGTGAAGTGGGCCTAAATACTAATGGAGCTGATGGGTGCAACAGAGTGAGAGAGAGACAGGGTGTGACTACCAGGTGACTAAGGAAAGTTAATGCAGAAAATAGGTGAGTGAGAAAGCAAACTGTGACAGAACCCCCCCCTTAATGGACGGCTCCTGACGTCTAAGAACATTTCTAGGAGAAAAAGAGAAAAAAAAAAAGAAAAACTATATATATATATATATATATATATATATCTAAGAAGAATAGACAAAAACCCTACAGACAAAGGGTGGAAGGTGGAGGTATGGGGAAAGGCTAATACTCATCTGAGAATGCTCTCTCGGTTTCTCCCTCCTGGAAATCCTCGTCCTCCTCGACTGACGACGCTTCCCCCTCCCCCTCGACGAAGCCTCTGGTCTGTAGCGGACGAATGCCCCCTGGCTTAACGCCTGGTTGAGCGTGGGTCCTAGAAGGCTGCTCCGGGTAACGCAGGTGGAAGTCTCGGATGAGTTGAGGGTTGAGGATATGGCGAGCAGGAATCCACTGCCTTTCCTCGGGACCATAGCCCTCCCAGTCCACCAAATATTGAACCCCTCTTCCTCTGCGACAGGAACGGAGTAGACGACGAAGGGTGTAGGTAGGACCCCCATCGATCATCCTAGGGGGTGGTGGTGGAGGGGCGGCGGGAATCATAGGACTCTCCCGGACAGGTTTAATCCTGGAAACGTGGAAGGTGGGATGGATCTTCATGTTCCGGGGCAAACTCAGTCGAACTGCTGCAGGGTTAATGACCTTGACAATCTCGAAGGGTCCAATAAACCTGGGTGCTAACTTTTTAGACTCCACCCGAAGGGGAATGTTCTGAGTGGAAAGCCACACACTCTGACCTACCTGGTACACAGGTGCCTTGGTGCGTCGGCGGTTCGCTGATGTGGCGTACCGGTTAGCAGACTGAAGCAGAGTTGTTCGAGCCTGCCTCCAAGTCCTCCGACAACGTCTGATGAAAGCCTGGACAGACGGGCAGGTAACCTCCTTCTCCAATGCAGAGAACAATGGGGGTTGAAAACCGTATGCACACTGAAAAGGGGAAAGACCAGTAGCAGAACTGATGAGGGTGTTGTGGGCATACTCCACCCACAGGAGTTGTTTTGACCAGGTTGTGGGATGATCGGAAGCCATGCAGCGGAGAGTGGTCTCCATCTCCTGATTCTTCCGTTCGGTCTGGCCATTGGCCTGTGGGTGGAACCCGGAGGTGAGACTGACCGTCGCCCCGATCAGTTCACAAAACTCCCTCCAAAACACAGAGGTGAACTGGGGCCCCCGGTCAGAAACCACATCAGTCGCCAGTCCGTGAATGCGAAAAACGTGGATAAGAATCAGTTCTGCCGTCTCCTTAGCTGACGGGATCTTAGGCAGGGGTACGAAATGAGCCATCTTACTAAACCGATCTACCACCGTCAAGATGGCAGTATGTCCGTGGGACGGTGGTAGACCAGTCACAAAGTCCAATGAAATATGTGACCAAGGGCGACGTGGGACCGGTAATGGATGAAGGAGTCCCGCTGGCGCTTGATGAGATGGTTTGTGCCGATTGCACACAGGACAGGCGTTCACAAACTCCCGAGTGTCAGCCTCCAGCGTGGCCCACCAGAACCGTTCTAGAACCCTCCCCTTGGTACGTTGAATTCCAGGGTGGCAGGAAAGTCTGGAGGCACAAACAAACGGTTGAGAGGACAAGAACTCGGACCGGGTTGGTCCACCAAAGCGGTCTTAACCCTCTCCTCAATCTCCCACGTGAGGACGCCGATCACCCGAGGAGCAGGGAGAATAGTGTCCGGAATACCCCAGTTGTCTCCCCCCCTCTCGAACTGCCGGGACAAAGCGTCGGCCTTAACGTTGCGGGAGCCCGGGTGGTAGGAGAGGAAAAAATTAAACCGGGTAAAAAATAACGACCACCTGGCTTGTCGGGGATTCAGTCTTTGGGCCGACCTGATGTATTCCAGGTTCTTATGGTCGGTCCAAACCTGAAATGGTTGTTCTGTCCCCTCAAGCCAGTGTCGCCACTCCTCCAACGCCAACTTGACTGCTAGAAGCTCCCGATTCCCCACGTCATAGTTCCTCTCCGCCGGACTCAATCTCCTCGAAAAGAAAGCACAGGGATGGAGCCTCTGGTTCTCCCCAGAACGTTGCGACAGGATGGCCCCCACCCCAACGTCAGAAGCATCCACCTCCACCACCAACTGACCAGCAGGATCTGGTACCTGCAGGATAGGAGCCGATGTAAACCGGCCCTTGAGGTCCTGAAAAGCCTCCTCGGCTGCAGGGGACCATCGGAACGTCACCTTGGACGAGGTCAGGGCGGTGAGCGGGGCGGCCACGGTGCTGTAGCCACGGATGAACCGTCTGTAAAAGTTGGCGAATCCCAGGAAACGCTGCAGCTCCTTCCGGGAATCAGGAACCCGCCACGAAGTAACCGCAGAAACCTTAGAAGGATCCATCTCCACACTTCCTTGACCCACGATGTAGCCGAGAAAGGCGACCGAGGAAGTGTGAAACTCGCACTTCTCCGTCTTGACGAACAGCGAGTTCTCCAGAAGTCTCTGGAGGACCGTCTGGACATGATGGACGTGTTCCTTGAGGTTCCTTGAAAAGATCAAAATGTCATCCAGATAAACAAAAACATAACGATCCAACATGTCCCGGAGTACGTCGTTCACCAATGCTTGGAAAACTGCAGGGGCATTGGTAAGTCCAAATGGCATCACCAGGTACTCGTAATGTCCTGAAGAGGTGTTGAAGGCGGTCTTCCATTCGTCCCCCTCACGGATTCGTACCAGGTGATACGCGTTTCGTAGATCCAGCTTAGTGAAGATTGTAGCCCCCTGTAGTAACTCGAATGCTGACGAGATGAGTGGCAAGGGATAACGATTCTTCACCGTGACGTCGTTCAGGCCCTGATAGTCAATGCAGGGTCTCAGGGTCTTGTCCTTCTTCGCCACAAAAAGAAAACCTGCTCCTGCGGGTGATGTGGAAGGACGAATAATTCCTGCAGCCAGAGAGTCATTGATGTTAGTCTCCATGGACTTCCTCTCTGGTGCCGAAAGCGAGTACAACCGGGCCTTGGGTGGAACTGCTCCTGGATGTAGCTCAATGGCGCAGTCATAGGGCCGATGAGGTGGGAGAGATGTCGCCTTAGCCTTGCTAAAAACCTCCTTAAAGTCCAAATATTCTGCCGGAACCCCAGTAACATCCAGAACCATATCCACAGATAGTTGAGGTGCGGAAGCCTGCTTGAGGCAAACCTGATGACAGGAGGAACTCCAACCTAAGATAGACCCAGTTGCCCAGTCAATGTTTGGGTTGTGGCGGCGGAGCCACGGATAGCCCAACATCAGAGGGATTTGGGGGGACCGTAGCACATGAAACTGGATTGTCTCATGGTGGTTCCCCGACATGAGCATATGTACCGGCGTCGTCTGGTGTGTCACTGTTCCCAGTAGGTGACCATCCAAAGCATTAGCCGGTACCGGCTGGAGCAACCGAACCTGTTGGATGCCCAGCTGTAGTGCGAGCTCCTCGTCAATGATGCTGACATCTGATCCGGAGTTGATAAAAACAGCCAGAGCCTGAGATTTGCCTGTCAGGAGGAGTTGAGCATGGCACAAGGGTCTTAGATTGGGGATCAGCTCAGAGGTTTGGCCCACCAGTATACTCCCCATTACTGATGAGCTCTGCCTTTTACCGGACAACGGGAAACCATATGTCCAGCCTGACCACAGTAAAGGCAAAGATTACCTCTTCGACGTAACTCCCTCTCCTCAGAGGTAAGACTGGTACGACCCACTTGCATGGGCTCGGCCTCCCCGTACCGTGAGTCAGAGTAGGAATGGGAATTCTCCGCCGAAACCGGAAGTCGAAATCTCCCAGAAACCGGAAGTTGTTGTCGCGAGCAGCGGCCCGCCGCTCGCGTCTGTTGCTCTCCTCTCCGGGTCTGGATTCGTCTGTCAATCCGAGAGGTGAGCTCAATCAACCCATCCAAGGAAGCAGGGAGATCATAGGAAACCAGCTCATCTCTCATATAATCCGCTAATCCTCTCAGAAATGCGTCACACTGCGCCGGCTCGTTCCAGCTGCTGCGGCGGCTGCTGGTGCGGAAGCTTGTGCATGATGCTTGGTGACCCCGACGTGATGGTCAGGGCAGGCGACGATCAGACACCGGTGACCTTCTGGGAGTAAGCAGAGGGACTACTTTTCTCAATCAAAAATACAACCAATCCCGGGTAGGAACATAACGAGGTGAGCAGCTGCCTGTTAAAACTAAATGTTGTGATTGATGAAAGCTACATGTTAGGGTTGTGTTAGAGATTGACGAAAGAAAAAGCAAAAAACATAGTAGCAAAATCATAAAAGTAGAAAAATCAGTAGATTTGAACATTTCAGCAGATGCATAACATATTTGTGGGATAAGAAGCGGGTGGAACCCGAAATTTATAAAGGCTCGCCGTAGCCTACTAATACAAGGGGGGTGTCAGCCTGACCGCCGTGTCAGCAGCCAAGGACAAAGCGTAAACCTAGATAGGAGACTCTAGTTGCACGGAAGAAACGTCAGCCTAATAAAGATTAGCAGTAAAAAGCATAAGCCTAGTAAGGACATTAGCAGCTGAAAACATAGTTAAAGTATAAAAGAAAACAAAACAAAAAAAAACAGAATGGAAGGTGAATTTGAAAGACAGAAAAAGGAGGGAATTGTAATCCCAGAAACCCGGCTGGCGGTATGGATGACATGGGTAGACGAAGGGAAGAAAGGAATGAAAGAAAAGGATCATAAAAAATGGGAAGGTAGGGTAGCCAGAGTGTACCGAGACATGACAGACAGCGGACTGCTGAAAGCCTTCCGGGAGAAAGAGGTGGATAGTCTAGGTCGTCTATTAGGGGGAAAAAGTCCAACAGAAATGTTTAAAAAGGGACAAGACAATGTGGAGGAGAGACTGACCAGACATAAAACCATAAAAGTAGGATGGACAGGACGGAAAAAACACCAAGACAAAAGGGAAGACCTAGAAGAACTAGCCCGTACATGTTATGGCTTGTCAGCTGCCGCACGCACGGTAGCCATGGCTGGAGCACGATCAGCCGCCGTTCAGGCACCACTCGTAGCGCAGCCAGCTCCGAAAGAAGCAGAAGCAGAAAAAATAGACACAGCGGTCACACCTCCCCCGGTCCCCACACCCCTAATATACCCGGCCCTCCCAGACCCCGCACAACCCCCACCATATAGCATGGGGCCAGGGAACCCTTTTCTGCAAGCTCCTCAAGTGGCGGTAAAAACACCAGGACCCCCAGGAGGGACCGGTGACATGTTTGACATATCAGGAACAGTGCAACTCTGCTGCCCCCAGTGCGCCACCGCCACAGCACGCTGATTTTGGTTCAGGCCGAAGCTCACCCACTGAGCCTAGCCTCCGGGGGCCCCTGTCAAATAGCAGACGGTGGGACGACCTCGGAGCGTGCGCCACACCCCTCCGGGATTATTCTGAGGCCAACAGGCGCGCTGAGATAGCACAGGAACACAGAAGACACGTCACAGGCATGAGATCGACAACAGAAGCCCAGGATAGTGAACCAGGGGCTAGAACAATCCGTGAGAGTCAAGGTAGAGACAGAGAGGGGGCCACTGGGAGGGAAGGCCCTTTGAGCTGGGAAACAGAACAAGAAAAGGAGTATGAGGAGAGGGAAGGCAGGGACGTCATAGAGCAACATGAAAGAAAGGAGAATTTGTTGACAGAATTTGGGAAACTGTTAATTCAAAATAAAAAGAAAGAACAAGCAGCAAGGGAAAGACGGGGTGTTCGAGAGAACCCTAAGTCAGAATCTGAGTCAGAGGAGGAGGAAGAAGAAGAAGAACAGGGAGAAAGACCAAGGCCAAAACAGAAAAAACGTAAATTCGTAGAAAGGACAAATGAAGTCCAAGGTCTCCCCTCCCCAAACCAGGGGGAAAACCCTACGTGATGCAATAATAGTCCCAGAGGAGGCGGAAGATGGTGGGGAAGGGGGGCAATACCCCCTCCTTCAGCCCTCTGCCCAAATGCCACTGATACCAACACAAGGGGGAGGACACATATACAGGCCATTCAGCCTCACTGACGTAGGCACCATGGCTGCCCAGATGCCACCTCTCTCTGAGGGGGGCGCCCCGTGGATGAGGGTCTGGACAAACATAGGCTCAGGCCAGCAGCTGGCCCTTGGGGACTTCCGGAGGATATTAGCCAGCCAGACTAGTCCTTTTGACCTAGCAGAAGTCGAGACAAGAGCAGGAACTTCCACCTTCATAGACAGAACAGAATTGTCCTCTGTCCTCCTGTCGGCCTTAGGCGATGTGGTAACAGTCAAATGGCCCACAGTTCATACAACTGTTGCGTTCGCCATGAAACCAGACGAGACCTGTGCAGCATTTTTAGCTCGAGCAGAAGGAGAATACCGAGACACCACTGGGGTGCATCATGGGTTCGATCCCACACACAGGTCCCTTTACAAAGCGGCGGTGTGGGCAGCTCTCCCCAAAAGCGTCAAAGACGCCATGGACGACAATCCAGAGACCCCCCACCAAACAATGATACAATGGAATAGAGCCATAATGCATTTCCACAAGAAAACAGCAGACAAGGTGGTGTCCCAGGCCAGTAAAATGGAGGAGCTAAGGTTCAAACTATTGCAGTCACAGTTAGCGGTCTCCACCAGACTAGAAACCGAGGGAAAGGACAGCAAACGCAGTGAGAAAAAACAAATGCCACTTCAGGAACCACAGATAATGGCCCCTCTCCAACCACTCCCCATGCCCCAAGCCCCTCCACAAAATCAGACCTATCCCATAGGGACAGGATACGCCCAGGCATATCCACCCCCACCATACGGAGGTAACCCGGGGGGATACGTTCCAGGAACTCCGGGGGTACAGGGAGGGTGTCACTACTGTGGTATAGCGGGACATTTCATTGCAGCATGTAGGTCACGAGCAAGAGACCAAGAACAGGGCACCCTGCATGCACCAGCACACCCACGTCCTCAGCAAGGGGGCTATAGGGGAAGAGGAGCACCTTCAAGAGGGGTTCACCCAAGCAGAGGAGGGCCAACTAGAGGGGGATATGGAGCACCACAGGGCGGTCCAGGGGGCTACTACCCGGGCACACAGCGTCCAGAAGCACATTCACAAAGTCAAGGGTACCCTCCGAACCAACCCCCGCCCCAACAGTTCCCAGTGTTCGGAGAACCGGGTTATAACTGGTATCCAGAAGAAGGACAATACCAAACATAGGGAGTCCTAGGACGCTCCACAATGAGGGGACTGTCGGAACCCCTCATTAATGTCGCAGTAAGCGGAGACAACTTACCTTTTCTAGTTGACTCGGGAGCACGGTATTCGACGGTAAAAGATCCTAAATACCGCGCCCATGCCTCTCCGGAATCTGTGGCAGTGGTGGGGTTTTCAGGACAAACAGAATACCTTCCGCTCACCCATCCCCTTCCCTCTGTACTAGCAGGACAAAGGTTTTCACACCCCTACTTACTCTCGCCACAATGCCCAGCAAATTTGTTAGGAAGAGACATACTTATAAAGACCAACGCCTCCATTTTGTGTTCACCGGATGGACTCAGGGTTAGTTTCCCGGACGGAACTTCCTTTAACTGCTCGGCACCCATAGGAGCATCCTCACAAATGTTGTTGGCCAGGCCCACACGCCCAGACCCTTTCCAACAGACTATCATATATTGGGGACTTCTAGAAAGACCTTTAGTAAATTCTGAACTAAAGCAGTCACTATACACCAAATTTTACAAGCCATGGCACCATATGGACCCACACGTGACCCACCACACATCACTTTTTCATACTCACGCAGTCCATTGACGAGAGCTTCGCATACGAGTGGGACCACAAATAATATGACAGCAATGATAGTGCAGACACAGGGAGAATCTTCCTCTCCTCTTTAGGAGTGGCGGCCGAAGTCTTCCTCACAGATGAACAAATGTATTGGTATAAGATGGGACCCGAATCTGTGCCACACATCACCCTGTTGTTAGGTCCCAAAGCAGAGGCTCGTTCCCTGGGACCCTTTGTAAAAAGGGCTCAACAAGCAAGGGATTGGCAACCCACCCAAATCCCTAATGTACAGTTCTCTCCCTCCCTTCAGGCACACTCAATTGCTCATTCATCAGAGGAAAGTATTCTATATGACGAGACCCCAGTAGTTCGAGACCACCACAGGGACAAACAAGACCATGACGAGACAGAGGCTATATACGCGCGTGTACCTCCAGCCCTGTGGTCTCAAGACCCCTATGACGTAGGACACTGTACCAACACCGCCCCAGTCATATTTGAATACACCCCAGATCCACCAGTGTACCGACCTCAATACCCAATGTCCCCAGCAGCCAAAGAAGGAATTGACCAAACTGTCCTAGGGCTCAAAAGATCAGGTGTTTTAGAGCCATCAACGGACAGACAGTGGAACACCCCCATTCTTCCGGTAAAAAAGGCTGGGGGAAAGTCTTTCCGAATGGCCCACGACTTACGCTCGATTAATTCACGAGTAACAACCCCTTGCATCCCAGTTCCAAACCCACACGTGGCTGTGGCCCAAATTGGGCCCGGCCACAGGTGGTTTACCGTCATAGACTTGGCCAATGCTTTCTTTTGCATCCCATTGGCCCAGAGACTAAGACACATATTCTCATTTGTACATAACGGCGAGCGACTTCAGTACACAAGGTTTTAACCTCTCACCGGGGATTTTCAATAAAGTCCTGAGGGAACAACTCACTGACCTAGACCTCCCCCCAGACACCATCTTGATCCAGTACGTAGATGACTTATTGTTGGCAAGCCCAGACGCAGTGTCCTGCATGAAAGCCACCGAAACTGTCCTAAACAGACTGGCTGAGAAAGGATTTAAAGTGTCTAAAAACAAAGTACAATGTACAAGACGAGAAGTAGCGTTTTTGGGACGGCTACTGACAGAAGACGGCACAGGCATGTCAACCACACACCAGGATTCGATCCTATCACATCCCAAACCATCCACAGTCAAAGACATGCTGTCTTTCCTTGGTCTCTGCGGATATTCCAGCATGTATCTCCCAGAATACAAATCCCGCACCGCCCCATTGCGAGCCCTGGTAAACGACCTGGGGGCCCGAAACCTGACAGCACGTTTAAAATGGGATGAATTCTCAGAAAAAGCGTTTATTTCACTCAAACAGGACATGTCAACGGTCTGCGCCCTGTCATCAGCAGACTACCAATACCCATTCTTTTTAGATATTTCTGAAAAGCAAAACACGGTGAATGGGGTTTTGTTTCAGAAAAAGGGGGGTGCAGGGGGAAGAACAATTTTGCTTTATGCCAGCATCTCTTTGGACCAAGCGGAAGCAAAAGAACCACCATGTGTAAGACATGCAGAAGGCACGGCAGGGATTATAAAAAAAATTGGTCACATAGTCATGCGGTACCCATTGACAGTACTTACCAGCCATAGCATTGTGTCTTTTGTAAACTCAGCAGCATTCACAATGACATCAACACGACAGACAAGACTAGAAAAAGTCTTAACTCAAGAACACATCACATACACACATGATGGCATCAACATGGCAGACTACCTGCCTGGGGAGGGTGAACCACACATGTGTGAAGAATAGATAGTCCAAGATATAAAAATAAGACCAGATATGCAAGACTCTCCGGTCCCCGGGGCAGAAGACTTATTCACTGACGGCTGCTGCTACAGACACCCACACGAAGGCCTGAAAGGGGCCTACGCGGTAGTAAGACATGACACAAACACAGGACTGTACGAGACGGTAGAAAGTGAGCGTGTAACAGGAAAGGTGTCAGCCCAACTGGCTGAACTAAAAGGTGTAACCGCCGCCTTATCCAAAAGCACAGGAAAAATTGTAAATATATACACCGACTCAGCCTATGTATACAACGTAGTACACTATGACCTGAAACGATGGCTGAGAGCAGGATTTATCACAAGTACGGGGGTACCAGTCAAACATTACCAAGAAGTAAAAGAACTAGAGGCAGCAATTATGAAACCAAGAAAGGTGGCCGTAATCAAATGCAAAGGGCATTCAAAGACCCCAGGACATCTGACAAATGGGAACAATGCGGCTGACCGAGCTGCCAAGCAAACGGCAGGATACGAGGTAGCATATGCCCAGATGATACAGACTCCCCAACCAGAGGGCATATGAGAGGCCAGAACAGACGACGCCCTAAAGAGGGAGCAGGACAAAGCCTCGCCCCAAGAAAGAACAGCATGGCACCACAAAGGGGCTAGAAAGGGGGCGGGAGACATTTGGTACTCACCAGACGGCAGACCAGTTATACCTCCTGGGTGGGTGAGAGCCATGATGAAAGAAGCACACACTCCAGGACATGTGGGAAGAACACAAATGATGAGATCACTGACACACTGGTGGCATCCCTACCCAGTGATGTACCTGAACGCGTTCAATGAACGATCGTTCATGAACGCGTTCATATTTTGGGCGAACGTGAACTGAACGTACTGTATTTCCGCTAGATGAACGTAATTGAGAACGCGTTCATTCTCAGCACTGTATAACGGCGTTCAAAAGTGCGTTCATTCTCAGCACTGTATTATAACGGCGTTCAAAAGTGTGCCAGATTTCAAATGCCTTTCAGCCGAAAACCCAGTTAAAACACACCGTAAACAGGCTTCAAAATAATGCGGAAAACCACCCAATCTGGCAACAGCAAGCTGCCTGTGACGCGTACGCGCCTATCACCCCTGGCTGTCGCACTAAAATATAAATATACTAAATATATCAGACTCCTCACAAGAAACAATGTGGAACCGCGGAACCGGCGAGCATTGAATGAAGTATGGACGAAGCCGAGAGCAGCTGCAGCAGCACTCGCTCAGAGTGAGACTCTACGGCAGGGGTGGGGAACCTCCGGCCTCCGGGCCGTAAACGGCCCGCGAGACAATTTGGTACGGCTCTCGAGGTAATTTATAAACACACGCAAAAAATAAAAAATGAAAGAAATCTAGACCGCAAACAAATTAAACAAGCGAGTGCCTGTTTTTCCTGGCCAAGGTTAGGGTCCTTGAACACAACACGAGCCTAACGTGTCATCACGTGGTATATGTCTCGACTGACAGGGTGCAGTTCTGACGGAGAGCACCAGAACGCCACTCCAGCACTTCAGAAATTGCAGTACCGATAAGTCCATATACATGCCGCAGTTTCTGCGTGTCTGTGTCTTTAGTTGAAAGCCCAGTGGCGATCTGCTCATCTGTCATACAGTCAATAACTGTGTTGTTATCATTAGCATCTGGTTAGCTAGCTATGCTAACGAATATAAGAAGCTTTTTCTACAACCAGTGAGGTAAAGGCACATCTTTATATGATCATTATAGTTATCAAAAAAATAAGAGAATAAAGTAAACAGGTATAAAATACTATATGACAGTTATTAATAAAGAAGAATACAGTTTGAAAGGGGAGTGATTTGTAAAATATCCATAAATTAAAAGAAAATCTGTTTACAGTTGTGTTTGGGTGTTGAGCGATGTGTCCATAGATCTCCTAATGTTGCTCTCAAAGTGCACCAGATTGATGCTTTTAACTTCAACATTTAAAAAAAAATCTTCCCAGGGGAGCATGCCCTCCGGACCCCCCTAGAGGAGGTTAGGTCCCCCCCCCCACTTAAATCATGTTCACATGGATAGGAAACTAAATACATTTGCACACATCTTGTGTCCATATCTTTCTGTTTTGGTGGTCACGCCACACCCTGCACGTGCATCCATACGTGAGTCATGGTGAGATATCTGGATTCAGAGGTTGCTTTTTCTTTGCACAGAATGAAATGAATGAGTTCTGATTTTAGTTTTTTTTATCCCCCTCTGAGGATATTGTAAAAATTGAAATGGCCCATTAACATCGTACAGGAGACAAATAATAGCTCGCAGCAACTTATTGAAAAAAGAACTATGCACTATAAATTAGTTCATTTTTGAAACCATGAACTTTAGTTCAACATTTTGAATTATGAACTATGAACTGAACTAGTTCATTTTAAAATGTGTGAACTGTGAACTGAACTAGTTCATGTAGAAAGTGAACTTTCCCAACACTGTCCCTACCTACCAGATCTAATAGCCAACCATTTGGAAGAGTGTAGCATCTGTGGGTGTTATAACATAAGGGCCACAATCAAACCACACCAAGGCAAGTTCCCAGCTGCCACAATGGCGGGAGAAGAGGTAGTAATAGACTACACAGACATGTTAAACAGACACAGAGGGAAAAGGTATCTGCTAGTGGTGGTCGATGCCTACACAGGATGGCCAGAAGCCATAGCATGTGCTAAAGAAGACGCAGACACGGTTGTAAAATTCCTGGTTCAAACATACATCCCAAGACATGGGTTCCCAAAGAAAATCAGAAGTGACAATGGAAGCCATTTCAAAAACCATGATCTAGCTACAGTGGAAGCTTCCCTAGGTCTAAGACACAAGTTCGGGGCAGTGTATCATCCTCAATCACAGGGCAAGGTAGAAAGAATGAACCAGAACATTAAGCAAAAGTTGGCAAAAGTCTGCGCAGGGACAGGCTTAAACTGGGTCGATGGGTTGCTCCTAGCACTGATGGTGATCCGCAGTTCAATCTGCCGGACCACTGGGTTCAGCCCTTATGAAATGACCCAGTGCTGGAGCTACTGTCTCCCCAGAACTCTATGAGCGGGTGGGGCACAAAGGCTATTATGAACAACTAAAACACCTTGTTGCAGAATTCGCAGACGAATCCACGGAAGCCAGAGCCAGAGGACATACAGAGGAGGCTGAGGGCAGCCGGGAAGCAGAGTACGTCAGACTAAAAGTCGTCAAGCCAAAGTGGTGCTCGCCCCGTTTCACTGGACCCCACAAAGTAACCCGGAGGACCAACCACGCGGTGCAACTCGAAGGTAAAGGAACCACCTGGTACCACTGGTCGCATTGTGTGGCCACCGCAACCCCGACCAGATCGCTAGAGGACACCGTCCAAGACTTGGGGGATCTTCATCTTCATTCGGGAAGCAGCACACCAGCCCAGGAGACTTCAGCCGGCGAGGAGGCACCACAAGGGACCGCACCCCCTGAGTAGGCGGCGCACCACACGCATCACATACACACACCCACACGTCCATACACTTACACTGAAAAACAGGACTAAAAAACATTAAGGATAATGGGTAAGGCCCAAAGGGGGAGTTCAAGCTCCCGACTCTACTGGCTCGCACTGGTCCTAACAGGGGTAATCATGATCGGAGTACTGATTATCCTTCTCGGGAAAGACAAAGAGAAGCCAGCGAGAATCAGTGGAAGAATTCCACCAATCCCTCTGACAATGCCACCAACACCGTTGTAAAACGCACAAAAAGATCCACAGGACGCCCAGCTACGGTATATACCGCCAACTTTACTGAATGTAGACAAAGTGGTTCCCTACAAGCAGTCTCCCTTACCTTATGCATACCCGAGAACTCCAGCACCACAACGGTAATCCCATTCACTAGTCTAACTAACAACCGCGGGCAAAATGGAGGAGGATGGGGAGATAGGCATCAATGGTATGTGACCATAGGAGATACATGGGACGACCTGGGAGGTGACACGGGAATGAATTGGCGAAGGTGGTCCAAGGGCGCGGCTATAGCCATAGCAAAAACTATCTCTTTAAAAATGTCACCTACCGGATTCACTTTCAAAATCAACATAACGGCCGCTACATCCACAGGATCAGTACGAGACCCCAACACACCCTGTGCTCCATTTTACTTTTGGGCCTATTCGAACCAACAAGACCCTAAATTCCCAGTCTTTGTATGTATCTCCAGTAGAATACCTAGACCTAGCTCAGACGCGGTCACAAGGGAGAAAGGCGTGATAATACATAAAACGTCGGACTGGACAGTAGACCTAGAATTCCAAGCGGCTACCGGTATATCAGGAACCTCCCTGAGCAGCAACAATTGGTTACTAATGGCCCAACAAGCGGCTTTAAGTACGGCCACAGACTGCCTGGTATGTATGGCCGCCAGACCCCTACTATTGCTTGTACCTGCGCCAGTTGAACCAGAATGCGTAAAGAAATTAATGATGGCGGACAACCCCGGTACCAATTGTTCTCAGTATGATAGGGCTTTCCCCATTACCTCCCCGGAACTGAAGAAACCCCTATTTTCGTCGCACATCCCACAAATGAATTACACTTGTTTAAATGGAACAGGCGGGATACCACTGCCCGGGTTCAGCAAAACCCTATGCGCGATCGTCATTTTCACCAAAGCCAGTGACCACGGCGTACCCAGAGCAGATATATGGTATCACTGTGGGGCCAACAAACTGTATGACAGAATACCAAAAAATGCTAGCGGTCTCTGTGCCCTGGTAACGTTACTGTTGCCAGTAAACACGTTCCAGATGACCATTGCCGATTTGGCTAAAGTGACCGCAGCTTACCCATTCTCTGGAATAGCCAAAAGAAGCACCTCGGACAGTAATCCCACATACATAGATGCTATAGGTGTCCCTCGAGGAGTCCCTAGTGAATTTAAATTGGCAAATCAGGTGGCCGATGGATGGGCCTCAATTGTCTGTCCATGGTGCATCATGAACAAAAATGTTGACAGAATCAATTTCATCCATTACAATGTTCAACGTTTAGGGAATCTGACCCATGACGGTCTGAAGGCAGTGAGCGAACAACTCAAGGCTACTTCTCTGATGGCCTATCAGAACCGAATGGCCCTTGATATGTTGTTAGCCGAGAAGGGTGGGGTTTGTTCCATGTTCGGGGACCAATGTTGCACTTTCATCCCCAACAACACCGCGGCTGACGGGTCTCTACAAACAGCTTTACACGGGCTGAAAACCCTTAACAACAAAATGAAGGAAATGTCTGGGATTGATGAGAGCAGGTGGGACAGATGGATGTCGGTTTTCGGTAACTATAAAGGATTGGTGACCTCGACCTTAGTATCCATAGCGGTGTTTGCAGCCGTCCTCACTCTGTGCGGATGCTGTTGCATTCCCTGTTTAAGATCCCTGGTTGAGAGACTGATCGGCGCCGCAATAACGTCACCCACACCAACTCAACAAATGGCCCTAGTAGACGCAGAAGGGGAAGATGATGAGGAAGCCCTAGCTGGGGAAGACTCCTTCCCCACTCCACCTAGCGCACCATCGTATGGACGATGGGAAATGGACACTTATACTGCTTAAAACGAATTAAAATAAAATGTAATGTATAACCTTCCTCCAACCTGTATGTGATAAAATCGTGTGTTCTGGCTGCTGAGGCTCTGAAAAAGAAAGTTTAAAGTTCTGGGTACCCAACGGCGGACCATACCATGTTCAACCTCAGAGCCATAAGAAAAAGCAACCCGAAAAGGACGGGCACAGGTTGGAGCAGTTACATGGGTAAAAAATGTGAAAATCAAGGGGCTATGTCTACTGTAGTGGAAACTTCTGTGTAGCAATGTTCGAGGAGTCACCGACTCAGGAAGGAGACAAGGTAGAGCAGGAGTTTTGATGTCAGAGCACTGATGATTTATTAGGAGGTACGGCCGGAGAATTCACATCACAAGTCACAGCAGCCACGGTCTGACTGCACGGGTGGTTGCCACGTCAATTCTGGAGCGCCTCTCTCTTGTCAGCCCATTTAACTGGTTTCAGAGAGAGTCGTCAACATGTTTTGATAAGATAGCTTTAGACAGTTGGGCACACTGAGTCACTTGCTTCCGCCACTTATGGCCTCGAAGATGTCATACCTTGGAGTCCACAAACAACAAAGAAGGAAGTGTCCCAGTGCATCCACAACAAAGACCATCTGTGACCTAGTATTGACCGGTCACAGAATGGGAACAATAACATTATTGGCTGAAGCAGCCTGTGTCCTTAAAGGACAGGAACAATAACATTATTGGCTGAAGCAGCCTGTGTCCTTAAAGGACAGGAACAATAACATTATTGGCTGAAGCAGCCTGTGTCCTTAAAGGACAGGAACAATAACATTATTGGCTGAAGCAGCCTGTGTCCTTAAAGGACAGGAACAATAACATTATTGGCTGAAGCAGCCTGTGTCCTTAAAGGACAGGAACAATAGACGTCAAGGTTGGTCCTGTATGTCACATCTAGGAGTCTGAGATAATTATTTCCCTAACAGTTCCTCTCTTTTTATCATTTATGATAACCTAAAACATTAGTCTAATAATAATTTGGTCAATAATTAACTCAATAGGCGTCTCCAGATTCGAGTGTGGTCTCACCTTACATTATTTACATCACAAAGTAGAATACGATTGAAACATTCAATCACAATGATTGATACAGCCAATCATAATAGGAAAAATCATCTCTCATCAGTGTTTGATCATCTTTTGTCAAAAGCATAATAATGAACACACATAATAACACAGATGCATAAATAGCAAAAATACTTGTTTTAAACTAATATATTTTATCATTTACAATTAGTTAATTTCATTTATCAAACTATAAAATCAAAACCAGCTTGCCGCTTTAAAGATTTACTCCAAGGCAATCACTAGTCAAAAGCATTTTAAAACTTAGGATCGAAAGAGATCCAGCTAAAAATTCACAGTTAGGGTATAAAATTCACAATGGTGATTTGATCAATCTGTAATCTGCAAAAGTGCAGTGTCCTCAATTTTAGAATTACTTTTACTTAAATACGCTTTAGTCAAGAGTAAGGCACTTAGTCAAATCAATACATTAATTTCAGTCAAGTACATTGTTCAAAATCTGAAAAGGAAAAGTTAGGCAAATATTCAAAGACTTTTGTAAAAACCTGGAAAGGAAGGATTAAACGTTCTTAAAACTTGAATTATTACATTTGTGAATGCTACCACTGATCTGTACCAAATTAAGTCTATCAATTATTTCTATTAGCCATACTTACCTGAGCATCTACTTATGGTACTTGGAAAGGATTCTTCTGTGTTTATCTAATGTTGAATATAGAATATCAATTTCTTTAAATTATATTTCTCTAATTTGAGGATCAAATATGCTACATAATTGTTTATATGAAATATTATAAATATTTGTTTTGGGCCAAAACTGAAATTAATCCAGTACTTGAAACATCATTGTAGGTCTTTCTGTGCATGGATAATACTTTAAAGAGTAGTGTTGTTAAGCCTGATTGCTGGACGATTAAGGACATTAACATTATCTGTGATAATAGTATAAATATCTTATTATTCAATCTGAAAATATTAATTAATTAATTTTGTTTAGTGCGAAAGTGTAATCTGATCCGGCAAAATATATTAATCACCACTATTCAACACATGTCTGGTCATTGGAAATATAAAGACAGTCATTAATTGTACATCTGTAAACATCCAAGATATAAAATCAATTCAAAGTTCATCTTTGTACGGGAGCTGGAAGAACGTGTCCTTCAGTCTTTCTGACTCGTTCTCCTCCTCTCTTTATGACAAAGAGTGTGTGGTGTGTGTAAAAGCATCCTGATACTGTAGATTAGCACTGAGGTGCTGATTGGCTCAAACTCTTCTTCATCAGAGCGCCATATTTAAACCCCCCAATTGCTCTGCTTTTTTGTGTGGCTCATTCAGTGAGCACTGTAGTTGATCCCCCCAGTGAAACGGAGGCTCATCTGCCTGCATTCCTTCTGCTATCTGCTAGAGAGCAGTGCCAGACAAAACTGCGTATTCCAAGTGGCGCATCCAGGTCTCCCCCCGTGATGGGAGAGGTTAGGAAGACATCTTGTATGAAGCCTCTGAAGTCCTCGCTCGTCCCGCAGGGTTGTCTGCCTGAGCCCACCGAGCAGAATGGTGAAGAAGCATCCCATCTCCTCAGATAGTTGAAGATTAGAATCCTCTCATCTCGAACGACCTCGTGCCTCCTTGCCCGTGGTGCCCTCTGCAGCCGGAGAGCATGACCCTCTCTCTCTGACCCTTGGCCTTCAGAGCTGTCCTAGTTATTGGGTTAACACTTGATAGGGATGTTTTCCTGAGTGCAGACAACTCAAAGTAATGGATTAGCACATTATCATTTAATTACAAAAATAGGATAGGCCCCTCAGAATTATTTGGGAGCCTTCCTGACACATGCACATGCATAAATGTAAGGTTTGTGTTAGTCATTTAACATGCAAGAATCATATACTCATCAGTCCAAAGCAGAGAAATGTTATTGTAATTTAAAGGTGAGCTAGTCCCTGTGGATATAACCCTTTCTCAATTATTCTAAATGTTATATTAATTCACCATTTGATAAAATATTAGTTTATCAGAAATATATATTTTCTCCTCTTCCATAAAACAGGTTTGAGAAATAAATGTTCCATTATAAAATTAATTACTCAATATAATTGACTCTTCCCTCCCTTTTCTTACATATGTCACATATGAAATAATAACTTAGGAGTCTATTTAAGCATGGTGTAATCTATTACTCGAGAAGACTCAGTATCACCTGTGTGCAGCTTGCAACAAAAACAATTGTGAGAAACATATATTATGCAGGAAATGTATACCTTTGTTGAAAAACAAAGCATCTCTGATTTGGGAGGAAAAGCTTCATCCCCCCTAACATCTGAGTTATTACTGATGGCATAGCATGAATGGAATGTGGTGTCTGAGGGTGTTATTACTGAGAAATGTCAAACAAATTCAAAACCTTACATTTGAAAACAGGTTTGCATTCCTCCACTTAAGGCGACGTTATCATTGGAAACAATAAAAGCTAATTGTTTTGATGTAGAATCTGTCAATTGAATCGTTAGAGCAGAACAGAATGGTCGTATTGTAGCCTGAGTACCGTGCAGCCTTTAGTTTTACCAGGTGCAAACATGGTCATATAATGTGAATACATGTAGAACTAAGAGGCCCCTGACATTAGGCCTATAATAGTAGGGGCTTTTAACAGCTTGCCAACTTTACAGGCATCCTCTGCATAGCAGTATGAATAGCCTTAAAACAACCCACTCTACGGTAACGAGAGTCATATTTCTGAACCAAATGCCCTAAGTTAAGCCGTTAGTCCCATCTGACTGACCCAAGGGTTTGGTGCTGGTGTGACCGGGAGGCTTCCAGGTGTTCAAAGCAGATGTCAAGCTTTCAGTTCATGGCTTGGTGGGGGGAGTGGCCCACGTGAGACAGTATCAGTTTGAGGAGCATTGTCTCTGGGAGCAGGGAATGGTGTCCATTCTCGGACCAGACCATTAATGTCATTTCATGTAGAGCAGCCATAGCATCTCTGTGACTGCACTCAGCCGGGCGGTAGCAGGGTAGAACTGGGTGACTCTTGAAGCCGTCCAAGGCCATAGACCAAATAGAACCACGTACCAACAAAGGGACACAAGGTCATCAATGTCTCTCTTTACCATTGGCCTAATTGCACAATAAATGAGTGGGGGAAAAATGTGGAAGACTAATCCATCATGTGAAATGTTGAGTTAATCTAAATAATTACTTATGGGTTGAAATCAAATTAACATTAACATTTAGAACTAAAGTCAGTCCAAATTGGACTTGCACGGATCAGAATCTAAGCAATACACCATTTTCCCAGCTCTGTAATGAAAAGGATAACAAGATTAGGTATACAGGAGTGTTCAAAACACCCAAACATGCACACTTATCTTATTCTAGTAGAGATTAGAGCAGTGGTTCCCAAACGGTGTGCCGCGGCACACTGGTGTGCCGTGAGTCAAGTCCGGGTGTGCCGTGGGATTTTGTGACAACCATACGTTATTATTGCGATATACAACTAAACAAAGTAATTATTTTTTAATTTACTATAGGGTATCAGTACTTTGTAGGTTTATATGTACGTAATCTGCGCGACTTGCGCGTCCACATCTCCACATGCAGTGCTGCATAAACATGGCTGAGTCAGCGATAACTTTCGAGGGGTGGAGGTATGCCCATTATTTTTGAGTTCGTCCGAAGAATAGACAGGAATGTGACGGTGAGATGCAAACTGTGTCCAGGCCAGAAGCTGTTATCCACTGCTGTAAACACCACGTCAAACCTCAACAAACACCTGCAAAGAACACATGTTTTTTTGTTTATATCACGGAGTCTGTTCTTCTTCTCTGTCTTCCGGTTGTTGCCTGGTTTGAATGACAAATACACACTACCGCCGCCTGCTGGTAAGGAAAGTTATTGCCACTCACGCATGCGCAGTTCGCACGTGCTCGGTGAGTTACTTTATGTAGATAGTAACGAAGTAGTGTAATATATTACTTTTAAAAAAAAAGTAATATGTAATATATTACATTTTTGTAGTAACGACCCCATCTCTGGAGTTGGCGTTCTCTGTCTGGTTTAAATGAGTGTGTTGCTGCTTTGATGAAGCCTAATTTGATAAAGTTTCAAATTAATTTCTGAAATATTTCGTTAATAAATATTTCATGAGTAATATAGTTTTTATTTTTTTATTTGGTAAATAATTATGCACATTTACAGATATTTTACATGATATGAGTGATAACACGTGTTATCAGGGCTATTTTGCACAATAGGTGTGCCTTGAGATTTTTACTTGTCCTTTGGTGTGCCTTGGGCACAAAAAGTTTGGGAACCACTGGATTAGAGGACAAGGTCTAATGTTGTGAACAAAATGACTAATAACTTTAAAGAAGGCAACAATTTACAATTTGGATAAAGTGAAAACTCATCCTGTGTGTGTGTGTGTGTGTGTGTGTGTGTGTGTGTGTGTGTGTGTGTGTGTGTGTGTGTGTGTGTGTGTGTGTGTGTGTGTGTGTGTGTGTGTGTGTGTGTGTGTGTGTGGGTGTGTGTGTGTGTGTGTGTGTGTGTGTGTGTGTGTGTGTGTGTGTGTGTGTGTGTGTGTGTGTGTGTGTGTGTGTGTGTGTGTGTGTGTGTGTGTTTGTCTTCCCAAGGTTTAAAACATTTGGGACAGCACAGCAGTGAGAATGTTATGAGAACCAATATGTTGTTTACACTAAACTCGAAGGAAGCTAGACTGGAACACTTTAAATAAATCAAAACGCTTGCACATTAATTCAATACATTTAACATTTAGCTTGAGCTGGGTTCAATACTTTTCTTTATGGTATTTAAAATTGGGCTCGAGTAGAACCCCTGAATTTGGCTTGCAACACAAAGTGATACTGATCTCTGTTGGACTTGGACATGTTATGATTCAAAGCGTGGGCCTGTGAAAGATGCCCTTGGAAAACAACATCTATTTTTTAACTGTAATTACTTATTTTAAAGAGATTGCAACATTATACTTTTTAAAGTATTGCTCAATTAATTTAACACATTTTATTATGCACACAATAAAAAACTTCAACGAATATATTGATCCTGGCTTAACCAGCGACCTTCACTCTGTTGTTCATAAGCTCGGTTTCAGAAAACTTGTCAGTAGTTTAACAACTATTTTAATTTTTAGTAATGTCTATGGAGACCAATTGGTTGATACGAGAAATAATTTGAAGCAGTTTAATAAAGAATGTTAGACTATTTTTAAAACTGTAATTGAACTTCAACTTATATTAATTATCTGATTCCAGTGGCCAGTTGGAACAGACAATCAATAAAGTTTCCATTTTGCAGCAACAGCACAAAAGGTTTCAACAACAATTAATGAAACAAATAATACAACATTGACCTACAAAAACAGATTTTGCAACCCTGATCTCCTCAGGCAGGTCTCTGAGGGTCTTGGGGCACAGGACGGGGCATAGGGTTTATGCAAGGTCACAAACATATCTTAACATATCAGCAATACCATTTAAGAATGGATTCTTAAAGCAATATAATCTTCTTTTCTTCTTACACCTACAGCGCACACCCTGAACAGTGGGCTTCTTGTTTACATTTTCCTCTGCACACTGAGAGGCAGGACATCAAAACACTCTTTTTTCTATTTATTTTCATTTTGCAGCACATTTATACGACCAGAGTTTTGCTTTACATCTTTATATTATTTATTTTCTCAAGTCATTTACTTTTGGTGAGATAACTAAAGTTTAGTTCATTTTACCCTGGCTGTGGACTGATTATTACCCATTTTGTTTATGGTTAGTTATAAAATCAACACTGCAATTTGGACAAACAAACATGTACTCTCAACAAATACCAGCGTCCCAGCAAAACTGACTCTGCTCAATTTAGTCCGAATTTAGGAGTTTTCAGAGGGGGCAGAAAATGTATATGGGGCACCTGCGCGCGCCCCACCCTTGTACAAGTTGCTAAGATCGTATCGTCCAAAAGCAATAGCTAGTGTATGCCTCCCGGACCGCCACCGACTTGCTCCAACCAGCTGGGTAGAGCGCCGTGACGCGTCACAGCACTACACGCACCTCGTGATTGTCCCAATTTTTAGCCAGTAATGTAGGAGGAAATTGTTTACAAATCGCGAGGGCTTTTAAACCATCCCGTTTTTTAATGGGATGGTGGTGACGTGAGTGAAAGATATAGACAAGACTGTGATTTTAGGCTGAGGTGTATCTCTAAGCTGCTTATGTTAAACCGACTGTTTTGGACCGCTAAAAACCCCAGAATTCGGCGATTTGTTCAATACAAATCTCTACATTGCTGTTATACAGAAATTCCACTTTGCTGAGGTGTGTCTTTAAGGCTATTCTCCAAACATGAGTAACCAAAACGAAACACAACTGCTCAGTTTCACAGGTAATTTTAGGACACCGTAAATCACAGATTCTGGCAAGGCAATGTTCAAACGTAGATTTGAAAATCACTTACCAGCTCTGCCGATTTGTTGGTGTCCTTTTTTTGTTCGTGACGCCAATTTGTAGTGGAAACTTCTGTGTAGCAATGTTCGAGGAGTCACCGACTCAGGAAGGAGACAAGGTAGAGCAGGAGTTTTGATGTCAGAGCACTGATGATTTATTAGGAGGTACGGCCGGAGAATTCACATCACAAGTCACAGCAGTCACAGTCTGACTGCACGGGTGGTTGCCACGTCAATTCTGGAGCGCCTCTCTCTTGTCAGCCCATTTAACTGGTTTCAGAGAGAGTCGTCAACATGTTTTGATAAGATAGCTTTAGACAGTTGGGCACACTGAGTCACTTGCTTCCGCCACTTATGGCCTCGAAGATGTCATACCTTGGAGTCCACAAACAACAAAGAAGGAAGTGTCCCAGTGCATCCACAACAAAGACCATCTGTGACCTAGTATTGACCGGTCACAGAATGGGAACAATAACATTATTGGCTGAAGCAGCCTGTGTCCTTAAAGGACAGGAACAATAACATTATTGGCTGAAGCAGCCTGTGTCCTTAAAGGACAGGAACAATAGACGTCAAGGTTGGTCCTGTATGTCACATCTAGGAGTCTGAGATAATTATTTCCTACTAATCTACTAATAATGCTATGTTGCCCCAATCATTAGAATGGGGCAAAAGGGGGATTGAAGGATAAAGATAAGGCAAAAGTAACAGTGAATATAAGATATAGTCAGTGTTGGGAAAGTTCACTTTCTACATGAACTAGTTCAGTTCACAGTTCACAAATTTTAAAATGAACTAGTTCAGTTCATAATTCAAAATGTTGAACTAAAGTTCATGGTTTCAAAAATGAACTAATTTATAGTTTATAGTTCTTTTTTCAATACGTTGCTGCGAGCTATTATTTGTCTCCTGTACGATGTTAATGGGATTTGGGTGGTAGTGGATCTGTTTTGGCGCTCTTTTTTATTCGCCACTCGCACATACCGTGAAAGGCTAGTCGTGTGCTTATTCTCAATGTGCCGTTTAAGGTTTGTTGTCGACGTCGTCGATGTACGGACTTGCTTTTTCAAACCGGGCGGACACAGTTTACAGGCAAACGTTAGATTTTTCCGTCCGAGTCAGTACTGACTTTAACGTAAAACTATTTAAAATGATCATACGCCGACGTCGTAGAGCAGGGGTCTTCAACTAAAATTCAACGAGGTCCAGTTAGAGAAAATGTCCCCATGCAAAGGTCCGGAACATCAAAATGTCTAACTTGCTTCATGAATTAGTGTGATATATATTGAAGTAGCCTGTAGCTTTATCAACATCTGTATGTAATCAACAGCTGACTGCCAATCAAATAAAGAAAGTACAATTCAAAAACAACAATATATATTGTCAATTAACATTAAATACTGTGGATATGTGTAATGTTCCTCTCGGGCTGCATTTACAAATAAACTAGAGAAAATAAATAAAATAGCTTTTGAAAATATATGCATCTTAAAAGTGCTTAATTTTAGATAAATAAAATAAAGTGTAGCGGCAGCTTGAGTTTCCCTTTTTCTTTGTTAACCGTTTCACATCATGACTTAACAGTTTCAGCCGATTATAGAACAATATCAGTCTTTACACATCATAACAATTGAACAGTTTCAAAGTTTCTCTTTCTGTCCCTCTTATATTGCAGTCCCCCACTCACTTTTGTTAAATTCAGTGTGAGAATTGAGCTTGAAAATCTGGGCTGACATGGAGTCAAGTTGTACTTTTTACAGTATTACGGCTTCTACAGATGACGTTTTTTTATGGATTTTTTGTCAAAGCACTTAAGCTATTCATTGCTATCGGGATGTTAAGAGCATTCCATGGAATATAACAAAAAGTGTATCTCGAGCCGGTTTCTGAAACTTACCTACCCCACCTTTAAGTTAAAAATCAAGGGTTTTTATTATTATTCACAGCAGGGGTGGGGAACCTTTTTCCTTTCAATTTTTACAACATCCTCCGAGGGTCGTACAAATTATTGAACTCAACCTTTGCTTAAAATATTGAAGTTAAATGCATCAATCTGGTACACTTTGAGAGCAACATTAAGAGATCTATGGATACATCTCTCAACACCCATATGAAACAGAACTGTAAGCATATTTTTCTTTTTGGATATTTTACAAATCACTCCCCTTTTAAACTCTATTCTTGTTATTTTTAACAACTTTTTTGTTACTGTCATATAGTATTTTATACCTGTTTTTCATTTAGTCTCATTAATAACTATAATGATCATATCAAGGTGTGCCTTAACCTCACTGAGCTGAGGATATTTGAGCCTCTCAGGAGAGCTCTCTTCCACCTGGCTGTAGAAAAGCTCTTTAAATCCGTTAGCATAGCTAGCTAACCAGATGCTAACAACAACAGATCGCCACTGTGTTTACAACTAAAGACACAGCCACGCAAACACTGCGGCATGTGTACGGCTCCTTGTGGATTATTATCCTTATATGTAATATTTTAAGGGCTGGAGCGGCGTTCCGGTGCTCAGCACTCCTTTCAGACGAGACATATACCACGTGAAGACAGGTTACGCTCGTGTTGTGTTCAATGAACCTGTCCTTGGCCAGGAAAAACAGGAACTCGCTTGTTTAATTATTTTTGCGGTCTAGATTTCTTCTTCTTTTGTGAAGTGAGAAGTTGTCCGTCAGTCGAAAACTCTTCGGTTCTCCACGAATTACACAAGTCACCCAAATCAGCGTTAAAAAAGCGGGAGGCGCCGAAAAATCCCCTATTAATGTATTGATTATAGCTCGGGTCCGTATAGGTCGGCGTCTGGGTCCGGATCCGGACCGCGGTCCGCCTGTTGCCGACCCCTGCCGGAAAGTCTCTGAGCAAGTGCTGCTGCAGCTGCTCTCGGCTTCGTCCATACTAATTCATTCATTCATTCAATGCACGCCGGTTCCGCGGTTCCACATTGTTTGTTGTGAGGAGTCTGATATATTTATTATATTATATTTTAGTGCGACAGCCAGGGGTGACAGGCGCGTACGCGTCACAGGCAGTTTGCTGTTGCCAGATTGGGTGGTTTTCCGCATTATTTTGAAGCCTGTTTACGGTGTGTTTTAACTGGGTTTTCGGCTGAAAGGCATATGAAATCTGGCACACTTTTGAACGCCGTTATAATACAGTGCTGAGAATGAACGCACTTTTGAACGCCGTTATACAGCGCTGAGAATGAACGCGTTCTCAATTACGTTCATCTAGCGGAAATACAGTACGTTCAGTTCACGTTCGCCCAAAATATGAACGCGTTCATGAACGATCGTTCATTGAACGCGTTCAGGTACATCACTGGATATAGTAAACCTATTATGGAAAAGCTAAAACATTGAGCTGTCTGAGTGGAAAAGTACTGTGTTAAAGTACTCATGTTCCGATTAACCCAGCTTCCCCAAATGTCTTTCTTTTTGGTGTCTATATACGCTGGGATCCGGAGTCATGGATGATCCTGCGGTCCTGTGTCCTGGATCGCGAGCGCTGGATCTTGAGTCGTGGCTGTGGTCCTGGATCATCGGTCCTGGATGGATATCCTCGTGGATTCATCTTCCTATTATACACACATGCATTTCCAAACATTTGGACTACCTATGTTGCAAATGTATTATCTTTTCAATTTACACACGGCATCTATTGCACGTCTGTCCGTCCTGGGAGAGGGATCCCTCCTCTGTTGCTCTCCCTGAGGTTTCTCCCATTTTTCCCTTTAAACTGGGTTTTCTTTGGAAGTTTTTCCTTGTACGATGTGAGGGTCTAAGGACAGAGGGTGTCGTATTGTCATACTGATATTCTGTACACACTGTGAAGACCACTGAGACAAATGTAACATTTGTGATATTGGGCTATATAAATAAACATTGATTGATTGATTGATTGATAAAGTCAACTGCTGAGAAGCCTCAGCAGTTGGCCGGGTGCATCCTGTTATCTTCAAAACTACAAACCACAAGAATGTGGAACACCATGTTACGAGTATGTGTCACCCGACCAAAAGGCGCCACTGTCTTGTGAGCGAAAACCAGATAAGGCAGTAACAAAGACACATCGAAACTAGGAAGAGGGAGTTGGGCGCTGGCTCTGACCTTGGCTAAGCTGGGTGTTGCTAGGGTAGCAACGGCAGATTACACCAAGAGAGAGCAGCGAAGGTGGGGGCTCCGCTTACACCAAGAGAGAGCAGCGAAGGTGGGGGCTCCGCGTACACCAAGAGAGAGCAGCGAAGGTGGGGGCTCCGCGTACACCAAGAGAGAGCAGCGAAGGTGGGGGCTCCGCTTACACCAAGAGAGAGCAGCGAAGGTGGGGGCTCCGCGTACAGCAAGAGAGAGCAGCGAAGGTGGGGGCTCCGCTTACACCAAGAGAGAGCAGCGAAGGTGGGGGCTCCGCGTACACCAAGAGAGAGCAGCGAAGGTGGGGGCTCCGCTTACACCAAGAGAGAGCAGCGAAGGCGGGGGTCCGCTAGGAACAGTATATATGCAGGATGTATTCAGTACTCGGGGCTCTCTTCAACTGGGATCTTACGCTGACTTGCCTGTCACGGTGAGACCTCAAGAAGGAGTCCAAAGCGCTTTGTGGTATTGTATCAAATTGAATGTACTTTGCTGAACTGTGATTAAAGTACCAAATTTATACCAAATCAGATCGGAGTACGAAGTCCAATTAGTTTTACAAGCATAATCTGTTTTCTAGATACTGCCTCTACTTCCCAGGAACGGCTCACCGGAACTGAGGGATGGTCAGACCCTGCTCTGGCCATAACCAAACGATCTACGCGGAGTGCGGACTTGGTCCTATAGGCTCCAACAGCTTTCGGTCCTCCGGTGACCTGGAAATGAATTTCAGCGCGCCATTTTGAAGGACATCTCATTTCTCTAAATGCACTTCGCGGACCGAGCATCGAGGAGGCTCTCTGGAGGAGCTCTAACCGAGGAGACACTGATGGTTCCTCCACGGATGCATTTCCGGGAACGGTGGAGGCGTGACGCCAGGCCGGACTTATCTCAGCCAATGACAGCTCTGCATGCATCCCCTGGATATTATTGTAGAAACTGCTTTCATCGCAACCTTTATATATACAGTCTATGATCGCAACGCGATGTTTACAGTGAGAACAGCTGTGAGGTCCGTGCAGAAAGCAGAGCAGTGTGTAAAATATATATCACTCAGTATAACAGGCCTACATTAATCTCTGTATTTGTATGCTTTAGTTTAGTAGATATCTACAAAGAGTCGATATTTTTCTAAGACCATTTAGTGCTTCACAATAAAATACACAACGGCTGTAGCCTGATTATGCTTTAGGAGCTGTAGGTGTGTGTGGTACAGTGTGTAGATGCGGCGGACAGACGGGTCTCAGTTGGTTTGGTGTCCTATGCTTACTTTTAATACTTGTAAATACAAATGTTGGCCGTAATTTCAATTCCCCATTTCAGCGACCAGAGAGAGGGGGGTGGATATATCCAGTCTCTGATTGTGTTACGTTATTATGAGAGTGCTCTCATACTTGTTTGATTCTGAAATTGTATATATTTATATAAATATGTGTGTGTGTGTGTGTGTGTGTGTCCGCATCTGTAGCCTGTTATTGTCTCATTATACCGCACTGTCAATGAATTAAAAGTAAATATATAAGTCGTCATGAACACATCTGTCCATCAGACGGAGGGCTGCTGTGCCCCCTGTCATCATTAATGGACGTCTCTTTAAAATGACCGCTCAGAGGAGAGGAGTTCTCATTTCTCTAAGGCTGCAGTCGGATAGTTTAAAAATCAGCTCCTAGGTTCTAACCCTATCGTCTATTCCTTGACCTCTGAGTGAAACGTCACGGGGTTAAGGGATAGTGGACAGGAGAATTCAAAAGGACTTAGGAGAAGAGACTGCGGTACTTTAGAAAATCCTAATGCACTTTCACTATCCGACGTGTTTATGATGCGCCAGCGGACGTCATTGTGTGCGTCTGCTGCTGTGGGGAAACCATGGAAACCACAGTTTTCTATACAGCGGACGACAACATGGATGTTTAAAGACCCTGACACACCAAGCAGTCACCAGAGGACTAGCCGACGCTGAAGTCGGCTGTTGCCTGGCCGTGTTCTCCTGCGTTTTGGCCATGTGTCGCACGGGAACACACCGCACCGACTTCAGTGCATGAGTGGCAATAACTCTCCTTACCAGCAGGCGGCGGTAGTGTGTATTCGTCATTCAAAAGAGGCAACAACCGGAAGACAGAGAAGAAGAAGAAGAAGAAGAAGAAGAAGAAGAAGAAGAAGAAGAAGAAGAGTATCTTTTCTCCGTAATATCATACAGAGCTGGCCTCTCCTGGATCAAGGTGATGAGCAGGTCTTCGTTTGCATCATTCCAGATCGCCATGATGAGATGAAAATGAATATCAGTCTGTGTGTGCCTTCTTAAATCGTTTGTTTACGTCCCTCACTTCCGCTTCGCTTCTCATGCACTGATTTGCTAGCTGAACAGCCAATCAGAGTGATTATTTGGTCCGACTGCCAGACCCGATGCATGGCCGATTCAACATGTTGAATCGGCCATGCATCGGGTCTGGCAGTCCAAATAAGGCGTGTCACGGTCGACGGTGCGGGACACACCAACCTGACTACGGCGCCCGCGAATGCCCGACAGCCTCTGACGGCCTCTGACTCCCAAAATCGGGTTGGTGTGTCAGGGCCTTTATAAGAACGAGGGACTACTGTGAACTCATCTAGAGACTCTGCACCGTGCTCTGATGCTGCTGCTTTGCTTTATGAACGTGGACAACAGAGAAACATATTCTTCAGGACCAAAGCTGGAATTGAAATACAAAAGGAAAGTGAAACTTCTGCTCGTCACCCTCTCCCTCCGGTCCACAGTAATACCAATGATCCCAATACGTATGATTGATGAACTAAAGATCTTAAATCAATACAGATGTATTTATTATAAACGTTAGTCCTTAACATCTATCACTGTGTATATCACCATTCAAACATCTTTTAAAAGTTGAACAAACTCCACACAGCTCAGTAAAGACTGAAATGTTGACTTTATTTGATAATTTCAGTGAAAACTAAGGTTCATATTTCTCTCTTTGATTATAATACTGATGAACGTTCAAAACAAAGCACTTTGGCAACTTACCACCTATGTTTTAAAAAGCTTAATAAGCACCGTAACTTTCATGATATAATTTCTCGGTCATAATCGGTTGTTTCCGTGAACGGCCGACTGTTGAGTGACGGCAAATGCTGCGGCTGCAAGGCATTGTGGGGCAGCACTTTCTCCTCTCCTGTCGGTTAGGGAGGTCCAGTAGTTCCTAAGCTAAAGGAGGTTATAAAGGAAGTTTGAAACCTCCTTTCCTATCATTCTCATCATTCTAGAGAATTCGAACGGCACTTATCATGGCTGCCACTGAGGGACTTCCGGGTCATTTCACTCCTTTAGGAAGGTTCCTAAGCTAAATGGACTATTCGACTTCAGCCTAAGCGCCTGCTGCTTCCCCTCCTCTCTCCTCGGTTCCCCTCCTCAGTCCTCCGCTCGCATCTCCTGTGGGCGGCACCAAGTGTGGAGGATAGGAGTCGAGGAGGGGACATTTGAGTATTGAGAAACCTCTCATGACTTTCTGCATCATCATGTGTTTATGGTGCAGAGCCTTCACCAGCAGAGGGAGCCCTGATCCTGTTTGTGATGTTTTGAATCTGTGCACATGTGGTCAGCTCAGTGTGAGAGGAAGCACAAAAGGAACCTTGTGAGTGAACTGCACCTTGCAAGCAGCTGGATTTACGACTTTCACAGAAACAAAAGACAAGTTACATTTATGAAAAGAAAACGTATAGTATATCAGCAGATTATAAACTAGTGTTGAGCTCACATAGACCCTGATACACGTTCCTTGTGTTCACTAATAGAATAAAGGTTATGCACCTTACAGTCATTAACATGGTGTTTCTCAATGACAGGAAGGGGCTATCTCATAGGAAGTGGAAGTAGGAGCGTCCCTCTCTCTCTCTCTCTCTCTCTCTCTCTCTCTCTCTCTCTCTCTCTCTCTCTCTCTCTCTCTCTCTCTCTCTCTCTCTCTCTCTCTCTGTCTCTCTCTCTCTCACACCCCCACGGTCGTCCACTTGCCTTCCCATCCTGTAGCTGTGAGCGGGTGAGCCAGGAACTCCCCCTCTCTGCAGGGCCATGGCTGCCTGCTAGTATTTTGGTAATCGTCATCCTCCCTGACCTGCTGGCCCGATCCTGGCGCCAAGAGTCTCCACGCCTCCCCTCCACCTCCCAGAGCCGACTACCCCCGACCCCTCGGATAATTCAGACCAGCTGTTGCAAGGTGCCTAGCCTGCTCCCACCCAGTGTACTCACACTTGCCTCTTCCACAGTTTGTCTCAAGGAGGGAGGGAGAAATAAAAAAAAAAGACCTGGCTGAAGGCTTTTTTGGAGGAATAAATCCAGTCACAGGCTTGGTTCCTGCTCTGCAACAAATCAGCACTGTGTCTGGATTTGATGTTGCAATATGGAAACACACAGAGAATTGTGCTGTGGCTGGGAGTCAAGCACTCACATGTGTTTTCCCAGGTTTCTTCACTAGTGTCACTGACCTGAATTTCTCCCATTCCTCGAACCGCTCGGCCTTAATGAGAGGAATGTGTGTCAATGCGAAACGAGAGTCCTCTTCATTGGAGTCACATGAGGAGCATGTGCATCCTCAGCGATCAAGTGATACTGTGAGGGGATCGAGATTTATTGCCAAGGAATGTTTGACAAGAAAAAAGCCTTGATTTGCCACAGATCCTCATTTCCCTCCTGTAGCGAATTTGTGTAGGAAGCAGCAGTGGTGGAGAAAGTATTCAGATGCTTTACTTGAGTAAAAGTGCCAATACCTCACCCTAAAAATACTTGACTTCAAGTAAAAGTACTGCATCGAAGTAAAAGTATAAGTACGATTCGAAAAATGTATTTACAGTTTTACGACTAAAAGTACTGTAGAAAACATTGCGGTAAGAAAACATTTTTAAATATTTTAAAGCAAAAGCAGAAAATCTTCAGATTTAAGAAGCTGGAACTGTGAGATATTCTAAACAAAAAACATATTATCAAACTGATATTTTTGGGTCATTTTCTGTTCATTTTAAGAGTTTTTCGTAAGTATTTTGTGTCAGAAACTGATTTTATAAAGTAAATCTGTAAAATAAACGTAGTGGACTAAAAAGTACAACAGTAGTATAAAATACTTGGGTAAAGTACTTCAAATGTACACTTCAGTGCAGTACTTGAGTAAATGTACTTAGTTACTTTCCACCACTGGGAAGCAGTGCACTTTCTTCCATTGTATACATGAGTGTTTTTGGCATTTGGGGGCTCTGTGTAAAGTGAGGTGCCTCTCTGTCTATGGTCTAACCGCAGTGGGACTGAGATGGAGGGGAACCCCAAGCTTTGATCCCGTCTCAACAACCCCAGCACTGCTGAGTAACGGCCCACAACTGAACCGTGTGTGTTTGACAGAGGTTTGGATTGTTTTTTCCACGGTGGTGCTGGTGGGGCGGTTGCCTCGTCGAACAGCAGTGGATGGTTGTCAGAGGCCTGATAGAGGGGATTGGGGCAGTGGTACAAAGAGCTGTTCTGGTGAAGGAAAATAGTTCCTGCTGCACTGGGATTTCCTGCCTTTGCCCTGGCTAGCCCCCCCCCCCACTCCCTCTTCTGTCTACTCTGTTCTCGACGCCCTTCAGCAGTATGGAAACTGTTCGGACAATGTTTCAGCTGGAAGATGGTTGGAGTAATTGATTTAATGAAAAGGGCTGCGGGGATCGAGGGGCGAGAGATTGGGTGTTGATCCAGACTCTTGCAATTTGAGTTTCCATAATACCACCCCCTCCATTAATCTATCCAGCTACAGGCGTGAGTGGAGAGTTTTGACTGCACACTCTCGTTCCCGTCGCTCACGTTGACATGTCTGAATGTTATCTGATCTCTTATCATACACATCTGGACAGAGGCCCGAGATGTACTCAGATCCTTGTACTTAAGTGGAAGTCCCAAATTGAAGGAATACTGTGTTACAAGTGAAAGTTCTGCCTTCAAAATGTTACTCAGTAAAAGTACTAACCTATAAGCATCAAAACATACTTAAAGTACCAAAAGTATTCAGATTGGCCCATTTCAGAATAACTTTATTGTAAGTTTTGATCATAATTATTTAAGTGTTTGTCAAAGCTAAAGGTGCCGTTAATTTAGATCCTTTCTATGCTGAAAGGTAGCTTGTGAATTCACTCCAGGTGTAAGAAAAGTCTTATTTAAGTGTTGTTTATATTTCATATCATTAATCAAAATCTGCAAAGTAACAAAAGGTATTAAATGAATGTAGTGGCATAGAAGTACACGATTGCCCTTTGAATTGTAGTGGGGTAGAAGTACAAATTAGCAAAACATTCAAATACTCAAGTAAATGTACTTAGATACTTTACATGACTGCATCTGGAATATCAATCACTGCACCCTGACGTTGCCTCTGTGAATAGAAGCACAAGGCTGCTGCTCTTGCTTGTATTAAAAGTAAAAAAGGAAGGACAGGTGCGTCACCATTTGGCTTTCCCTCAGACGTATCGCATGGGTGTCAAAGAGGAGGTGGACGGGGATGAGGAGTTTAATGTTTATACCAGCCCCCTTCTCTTCCAGGGGCTTTGATCTTAGGTGTCGGTGGCGGAGCTAGGGGGCATGTGTCACTCATTAGCAGTGTGGTGAGAGTGTGCTGGCTCGCAGCTTTTCCTAGCACACTGTAGAGGATGCTGTGAAAATGGCTGCTCGTGGGGTGTTCCTGCTCATAAACCTTGAGGGTGGCGTCAGGTTTTTTTTGGGGGGGGGGGGGGGCAGAAAGAAAACAAAAACCTTAAAGGAAAGCAGAGCAGTTCGCTTTAATAATATGTGTTGAGCACGGCACACACTTATGCTAAACTGATAGCACAGGAAGTGGAATAGACGATTTCATTGAAAAGCCCCGCTGCCAGCACTCCCTGTCTTAGGAGAGGGGGGGAAATGGAAACCAGATGTCTGAGATCCACCGTGAATATGTCAAAGCCCTCAGACTATGTCAGTTCCTCCACATCCCATTGGTGGACAGAAACGTTTCTGCACTGTCATCAGTAATATCTATAATACTCCCTCCCTGTGCATATCTCCTACAGTTTTGGCTGCAGATACGACCTGGAGACCCCGGGAAAGAAGCCTCACTGTTCCAGAAGATGGTTTTTTTCCTATGTTCCTTAGGTTTCAGACCTCACCACATTCCTCAAATTTCAGGGTAACTTCCCATATCCCAGGGCTCAGTCGGGTGGCAAATCTCTCAGCACTCCTTTGTGGATAGATTGCTTTCTCTTGCTTGAGAAAATAACAAGCTATAGAGTAATGACTTAACAAGCAACGGGATAATGGCTTCAACATGTGCCGGACTGGTTGCATGTGTGCGTGCATAGATTTGGGATTGCGCGAGTGCTTCCTCGCTCGACTGTGTGTGTGTCTATTGTTTGACTGTGCAGAATCAACTGGTTCTCTGTTTGGTTGCAGTTGTTTGAAAGCTGGACCGCTGATGAATAGACCAGCTCTCCCCCGGGTCTGGAGAACCAGCAGCCCCCCGGTGTGTCACAATGACAGGGACGGCCTGTGGGGTGTCTGTGGGAGTGCTGGGTGTTTTCCATCATAACAAGCTGCTGCATACACTGTGGGCCTCCCACACAGAAGAGCCCTCCTCAGTGTGTACGCCTGTGTCACCTACATCTGTGTGATGGTATCTGGAGACGGTGTGACGGCATGTGTGGTGATCTATGGCAATATGACAGCTGTCGAATGTGTGAGGGTACATGAAGCAGATTGTTGCTGTTTACTATCCGCATCTGTTCCTGGTGAACACTACCTCCGGTCTTTGATCTCCATTGGAACAAAGGGGCAGCACTCGACAACTGTATCTCTCATACCGGTGTGGTTTTAAGAATCTGTGAATTTTGTGAGGCTATTCATGGGAAATGACACGCAACAGACACTATAGTGACTCAATAAGTACATCTCTGCCGGTTAGTGATGTGAGCAACAGAGTTACTCATGGCATGATGCAGCTTGCCCGGGGTAGTTACTTCTCCTTTTTCACACACAACTTTCTACGTTTCAGCAAATCAAAAACCTTTAAACGTTTAGAAATCGCGAGCACACCACCTGACACTGTTTACAAACTGCAAAGCCATGACATGTCCTGGCAGGTGGGAACAAATCTGCATCACTCTTTCATAATACTCTCAGGGCCTCCGGCAACAGCTTCAACGTCCTTTTGCACCTTGTCTGGGAAAATATGCTCAGGTGCATTCCAGTTTGGCAAACAGGTGATCCATCCTCCACTGACAGGTCAAAGGAAGTGCTTAACTTGTGGGGGTGACTCTCTGCTTTTAGCCATGCTAGAGGCGTGGATAGCAATGTCTGTTGTATTTCTGTTCACCACTGCACACACTGAAATATACAGATATTAGGGTTGTCCATACATTTAATAAAGACAGTCACGGTGTCTAGAGGGTACATCCTACTAATTTTGGCGATCCCCTTCTTTGTTCTGTTATGTGAATTGTTTTAATTGCTACACAACCGTTATTTGGATTGACATACAAATAAGCATCCATTTCCCCCTCAAGATTGACTAATCACTTTGTTCCTTAAAACAACAATGACTTGCTATTTGAATGTCTAGTGAAGTCGTATTTACCAAAGAAGAAAACGAAGTAACTCTCCCTGTGTGTGTTGTAATCCAAGCCTCTCTTCATAAACACGAGTGTTAGCCAGCTAGCTAAATGGTGGTTGCTCTCCTACTGCTAATAATGTCTTCCAAACTCACAGGGTTGTGAGGCAACCCTCCATATCTCCCTTTAGTTTACACTGTTAGCTCTTGTTAGCTCTGTTAGCTCTTGTTAGCTGTGTTAGCTGTGTTAGCTCTTGTTAGCTGTGTTAGCTGTGTTAGCTCTTGTTAGCTGTGTTAGCTGTGTTAGCTGTGTTAGCTGTGCGGCTGTTGTTGTTACTTTTTGACGCTGTTAGAACCGTTAGCTTCAGGCTACCAACTCAGCCTTGGACGTGTTGACAACCGCGAGGAGACGATTGCTGCTTGGATTTGTGATTGAGAACCTTTAACTATTCATCAAGTCTATTTTATCCAGTTCTTTGGTTTATTTATTTTGCTTTTATGGATTTCCCCATCAGCTACTTTGTGTTAAATGTAAGTATACGAACACGCTAAACCGAGATGAAAGGGACTAAACATTCTGCGTGTAAGCTTTACTTTGTCATTGTGAGCATGTTAGCATGCAGACCATTTTCATCATTTAGCTCACAGCAACACAAAGCTATTGTTAGTAACGGTACAACTTGAAAACAGTACAACTTTGTATTTAAAAAGCGCTATAATAAATGTAAGGAATTATTAATTATTATTATTACAACTATAAGTAATGTAAAAAAAGGGCTGTGCTTTGTTCTAGTTTTGGAAGAGGTATCAACTTTACAGACCTCAGTTCCTCTACTGTACAGCCTCAGAGCTACTGGCTTCTAAGTGGACTTTCTTTTTTTAAACAGCAGTCACATAAGATTTAGGATTGTCTTTATTTTGTATTCTGTTGAGGTCAGAGTAATATCCGCTTTGGTTGCTTTTGAGTGCAGCAGACTACTCCTTCGCTAGCTCAGATGCCACACAAGAATTTGGGAGTTGTGTTAGTTAAGAAAGCTGGGTCTCTCTGAGAATCCCTTGTTTCCTGTCTCAGGGTAGGAGTCGGGTTTATTTTCTCTCCCTCCTTCTCCTATCGCACCAGCCCCAGTGTGAGGCAATGCCCAGAAGGACACAGAGGAAAAGCAGAGAACCCCGGCGCCATCCATCCTTCTACCTCTCCCCCCCTTCTCCTCTCGCTCGCTATGCTTCTCACTGGCATCGAGTCCGCAGCAACACATGTCTCTGATCAAGTCCAGCCTGCGTCATCAGTTAGTAAACTCCAGGCTCCAGGAAAACCAACAGAGAGCACATTCATAGCCGGCGACCCTGTGACTGAGTGTGTGATTCATTACTCTTTAATATGCACCCCCTACCCCCATCCCTAACCCACCCAACCACTTCTCCAATCCAGCCTTTGGGCAACTCCACAGCCTGATCAAATCCATCATTAAGCATACTTGTGGTGTTACCGCTGTTGGCCTTCTTATTTACCAGATGCAGCGGTTGCGTCTCAGGCCTGTTTGCAGCTCAGTGGAAAAGAGTTAGCTCTGCATTCTCACATTAACTTCAGGACTCCACACTTGTGCGTAACTGTCCTGTCGTCTTTAGGATGAGTTTGAGCTGTTTTAAGTGTTTCTAATGAAATAATGATCATCAGATTGTCTGTGATTCATTTAAATGAATAGCATCTGGTGTCATATGTGCTGCCATTAAATATTTGAAGTGGTTTCCAAACAGTAACGCCACTAAACTTTGACATATAACATGCAGTCTGTGATTATCCATGAAGACATTCTCTTCTGATCTAGTCAAAATATCTCAAATGTGTGTCTTTTTGAACTCGAAACTAAGGTTTAACTTTTGTGTTTAACCCATACGATTAAATAAATATTATAAACAGTCAAACCAGGTCAAAAGTTAACGGGAAGATAACACGTTAAGAGCGAGACAGCACTGAAGAAGATCTCAGAGAGATGACAAGAACCCACTCCAAACTGCTGACAAAAGTGTTTCACACCAAAACACTAGAGAGTAATGAAGTGTCCTCGAGCAAGGTGACAGACATTGAGAGGTGCTAATCTCGGAAGAGGAGGCCAAGGAAGTAATACACGAGGTGAGAGGTGCTTGGGGAGTACAACTGAGGATAGGGTGATAGCTTAATTGATATCAGACCAGTACAGTCTTTCTATTCTTGAGCATAAAGCACGAGGATTGCTCTGCTTCCACAGCCGCAGACAGCCGTCTCGTAGCACCGACTCCTCGATGGAGGTTATAATAACGCAATTCACAAGTTACAAGGCGATGCAGTCACACTTAATGTGAATGGGCCGCCGCTGATAATCATCTTATTATCAAGTCACTGTAACGTGTCAGTTGAAGGACTACTGAGTCTCAGGTGATGGTCACAAGTGTGTGAGGTTCACGCATATCAAGTGTCTGTGTTGAGGTTCTTGTTCAGCAGATCACTGACTTAACAGCAGCCTGGAGGCTTTTCCTGGGAGAATTGTCTCCAGGTCTTGTGTGTCATGAGTGCAGGATGAGTCCTGTTTACGAGAGGCTGACAGCTCCTTCCTGTCTCCCAGGCCTTGAGTCCTAACTGCTGCTGCACTGAAGGCCACTCTCTAGTTCCCGGCGGCCACCCAACTCCACCCCGAAAACTTGGCTAAAAGAGCAGGCATGGGTGGGACAGCTGATGGGGGGATGGGACATGGCGCTGGCCGTGGCAAAGTGAAGCAGCAGGAACAGCAGCAGCAGAAACAGCACTCGAGCTGCAGCGGCTCCTCCGCCCAGGCTGCTTTCTTTGGGTAAAGTAGGCCAATGTAAACTCCCACTTCCTGTCGGCCTCGTCTCAGAGGGGGAGAGATGATCCTTCTGTGAAGAGGGAAAGGGCTGCTGCTCTGTAGGGACCGTTTCCACTCACACACACACACACACACACACACACACACACACACACACACACACACACACACACACACACACACACACAGAAATAGAAATACAGTCGCAGAGGCAGGCAAGGGAGTGAGTGGGAGAGAGCCAGCGAACGAGGGAGAGAGCGAGGAATACACAAACACAGTGGGGTTCAGGAATGTTAAACACATGCTTTATGGCATAAATAGCAGCCACTTTTGGTAAATTACAGTGAGTGCTCTGGCACTGTAAAGCACACAGCAGGAAAACACTCTCAGGTTTCAGATCCAGGCCCTGTACTCTCCCGAGGAACAAGTATGGGAGCATGTTGTGTTTTCATTTCTCTATAAAAAGGCAGACAGAAGTAGAGCAAGTTGTGATGCAGCAAAGATTTGAATGTAGGAGTTTTTTTAACTGGGACTTTGCGGTTATGGTGAACATGTAAGACTAGAAAGGAACAAGGCAAGATGTTGATCTAAAAGAATAAAGCAAATTCAAATGCCGCTCATCTATTCCATGGAGAAAAAGCACCTCCTCATTGAAGCTTCAAAAAGGAGGTTGCTAGAAAGAATGTACTGAGGAACAAGCAAAAGAAAAACCTCGAAGAACAAGCAAACTTTTAAATGAGCGGTTGTCAATCGTCTTTGCGAGCAGAGCCTCACGCTAACCTCAGGACATACCAGCTGACATCGTCAGAATAGTCCTCAACTAACCTCCAACAGCTGAGATTTTAATAGCCCTTTTATCCAAGAGCATCCTGAGGAAAACAATAGAGGGCATAACGACCGAAGCAGTCTCACATTAGTTCCATATTGGACCTGGTTCATGTTCGTGCCACATATGTTTGGGAATCTGTTCAAGAGATTTATTATTAAGCGGTGGTTAGGAAAGTATTTAGGAACTGAAGTACTTAAGGATATGGAGGAATATGTGTTTCCATTCAAATTAAAAGTGCTCAAAACTGAAAAGGTTCCTATTTTAATGTTATATGTTATATCATTAGATTCTTGTTTAACTAATGGTGATTTAGTGATGGGTTAATCTGCGTATTGCCGTCCATCCATCCACACTCAAAATGATTAAAAAGGTAAAGCAGGGAGTCTTTGTATTTGTGAAGCTGGAACCAGGACATATATTGGGGTGAACATGACTAAACAATAATATAAATAGTTACAAATACATTTCCTGTATCCATTCAATTACATCCCACTTTATTTAGCTGAACTTTTTTTGAGAAGTGACGCAGAATGTGCAATCAACCATGAAGAAACAATAACAAAATCGCAAGACCACTTTAAGTGCATTCGCTTCAAATAAAGTGCTACAAATGGGTTTCTTTGGCCCAAAGTGCAGTCGAAGCAAGTCGGTGTTTCAGTCTGCAACGGAAATGTGTGGACTTTCTGCTATGCTGATATGTAGGGAGGTCATTCCACTATTTTGGAGCCAGGATAGTGAGACACATACGGTTTATTAAGAACAAAGTACAATATTTCCTCTGGGATGATGTGGAGTGAAGGTAGAAAGGGGCCTTACAAGCAAAGTAAAGTATCTTAAACTTAAGTACAGAACTTGGTTACATTCGCCCACTGGTGTAAAGTACTGAGTGTGCGGGGTGAGTCACCGCTGGATGATGCAGCGGTCGTCCTGGTAGCTGTGAGCTGACTCAGTAGGAAATAAGGAACTGTGGAGTGGAACAGCTTACCTCACGATGATGGGTCTCATCCCACGCACACCAACTAACTCACTCACTCACTCTTTCGATAACTCACTCACTAGTGGCCTGACGTGCCGACTGAAGCAGAGCCGCCATGGGAACCTCCAGCTCCAGCCTGCGCAGACTCTGACTCACTGTCTGGTCGGAGGAGGAAGAGGAGAATGCTATACTGTCCCAGAGGACGAAAGAAGTACACACACAGCCTACTATAGTTCCACCGTAAGGTCACTTCAGAGTGTAGGGAGAAAGCATGGTAGATCTTTGGGGTAGATTGAAAACAGAAGTTCAGCGAAGTTCTCTTTTACACGCAAACGTATCCAGCAGTGTTTGCACAGTGACAGCGAGAAGTAGACGGCAGGTGGAAACTGGAAGCAGGTGCAGTCAGTTGTTCCCGTCCATCATCAAAGTGTGTTCACCTGCACATCTGCAGCGTCACCACGATGGTCCGGTCACTCGTCGTCACACACCTTAAGGTGCTGAACTGACAACCCCCAGTTAATGATCAAACACACCTTTCATAACCGACGGAACGACTGCGCCCAGATTCAACTGTACAGGCGGAGATATTTTACTCTAATGCAAAGGAGAAATCAAGTTTTAATAAACATAAATTACTTTATTGAATGAAAATTCATCAGTTATAACATACAAGAAATAGGAGTGAACACACAAGCATGGTACAAAAATTGAAATAACAAAGTCACCTGCACATTGCACGATAAAACAAAAAGGTTTAGGAAAGTTTAAAAATGCAGCTTTGTACTGGACAGGCTTCTGATCACATGTTAGTCTACCATGTCTCCATGGTGTAAACCTTAAAATCTTTGGTCCCAGCCTTCTTGCGTTTTCAAACTGTTTTGGCGCTAATTTCTACTAATACTGCATTCAATTTTATATCGACAAATACTAACTGAGGTAAAAAAAGGCACATTTTTGGTTTCAAAGTAACACAATATCAAGGCACAAATTCATTTAAGTTACAAAATATGGCTTTTGGCTTGTATTATTAACACTGTGGTAACCTTGAGTGCATGGCTTGCATTGTCTTCCGCGTTGCAGCGGCGCTTGCAAAGTGAAGCTTCTTTGGAAAATAACAGACAGCATGGCTTTTCCTATCTGTGAAAATCATCAGATAAAAGAGAAGGTTTGGATGTAGACAAAATAGAGGCTTAAAGTGATCCTCACCGGCGAAAAAATAAGGACTTAACTGATGCCATTCTTTTGTGATGACATGCTTCCTCTTTTTTTTCTTAAGCAAACCAAGGGCAGTGGAAGTCACCTGCTATCTGCCGCCGAAGGTCATGGCTGTAGCACCTGTTCGCACCTCGTCTATCTACACCACAGTACCAGGGACAGCTGTGTGTGCATTTGCTTTTTGTGTGTGTGACTGTTTGCGTGTGTGTGTGTGTGTGTGTGTGTGTGTGTTTTGAGGCATGCTGAGAGATTTATTCCACCCACGCACCCCAACTCTCAGCAGCTGTGTCTCGGCTATGATCCTGAGCTGGCCGGCACCAGGACGGAGACAGGAAAGAGCACCTCTTACCCCGATGAGTTCACTACATATTTGGTCTTTAGGAAACGGGCAGAAAAGCAACAAAGGGGGCTCATATCAAGTGAGTGTCGGCTTTGCTCGGTTTCAAATTTGGTCCGGCCATAAAAACCTGAGTCTAGATTGGAAGAAAAAGAATCTGCTCTTCAGATGTTTTAAAAAGTCATGTTGGCTTGTCAAGTCAGATCTTTAAATGAGGCTTAATTCCCTCCAGGTCTTTAAAAGGAAGCCACTTCATGCTCTTTGTGGCCTCGCAGGTCATTATCAGGCCAGCTTGTGCGGACCCCCTCTCCGTGGCCCTCGACCCCCCTGAGCTCTGACTGTCCCCCTCTTGTCTCTCTCGCTGTGGCGGTCACACGGCGGAGGAGCAGCAACCGGAGGAGCTGTGCTTCTGCAGCAGCGACATGCGGCTGAAGGTGCGAGAGCAGACGCCACATTGGTACTTCTTCACCTCGGCGTGAGTCTGCAGGTGAGCTCGCAGGTTGGAGCGGTCGGCGAAGGCCCGGTTGCAGTGGGTGCAGGAGAACGGACGCTCGCCTGGACGGAGAGACAGGAGAAAACACATCGGACAATGTCAGATAAGATATACTTTATTGATCCCAACTTGAGACGTGTTTTCGTCACAGCAGCATGTTAAAACAAGGCATTGCACATAAAAAGGAAAAAGAGTAAATAATATCTCAAAAATAACTAAAAAGTAAAATGTTTAGATATTGACAGAGGGGATAAAGATCTGTAGACAAAGGGCCAATTACCGTTAACACAATTTTAAAGCAGGATATTATTTAAGTGTGCATGGAATAACAAATGAAATGTAAATGTCAGGTGATCGACAGCCAGAGTTCACAAGACCAGTCCATAAACACCACACACACACACACACACACACACACACACACACACACACACACACACACACACACACACACACACACACACACACACACACACACACACACACACACACACACACACACACACACACACACACACACACACACACACACACACACACACACACACACACACACACACACACACACACACACACACACACACACACACACACACACACACACACACACACACACACACTGCAGATAATGAAGAAGCACATGGTGTGCTGGTGGGGTCAGAGCCTGACTGAATTAGCATGATTCAATCAGAGCCAAATGAGATCAGCACGCTAACAAGTGGCTGCCGTTACAAAGTGCTCAGTGATAGCAGAGCCTTCAGGCATTCCTTTAAACCTTTTGTCCCTCCTGTGTGTCCCCAATCTGCTGTCGTTCCCCAGCAGCCGTGATAAGACAATTAGCTGACGAGTCATTGTTGTTGGGACATTAAACACAATGAGCGATCGCTGAGCACCTGGTCTGCAGACGGCTGCCCCGTGTGATAACATCTTCTGGTCAAGTGTTGAGCTCATCAAACTGATTGTCATGGGTATGCTGCTCTGTGAGGAAGGAGGGACCTGCTGACTCGCATCTAATGCAGATTCACAGCTTCTACACACTAATTCTTCACTCCTGACTCAACAGTTATCAACATTATTAAAACTCGTCTTATTCCATTTCACATGTATATAGTTTACTCATCCTGCATTACTTGCACATTGGTCGCTTGCAACATCCTCTCTCAGTATTGTATTTCTATTCTGTTTCTTTGTGCACTATTTATGGTCTTATCTATATCAAGGTTGCTCTGTCGAAGGAGCCTGGGACTTGAGTTGTTCAATGCCATAGCTACACTGTAGCTTCTATGACAATAAAACCTTTGAATCTTTAAATAAAGCACATGAAGAAATGTGTTGTTTTTACCTGTGTGTGTGCGGATGTGGCCGCGCAGCAGCCAGGGCCTGGAGAAAGCCTTTCCACAGGTGGTGCACACACAGGGGAGTGTGTGTGAGCGGATGTGCATCTTCAGGGCCCCGAGGCTGGTGTACTCCTTGGGGCAGTGTTTGCAGAGGAAGGCCGGCCGGGCTGCTGTGGAGGGGGCCTTCCTCTCCTCCTCTTCCTCAGGGGGGCTGATATGAGGCATGACACCGGTGCATTTCATCCGCTGGCGGGGGGCATATGTGTGGACCGGTTCTGGACTCGGAGGGTCTGATGTGCGACCTTCGTCCTCCTCTCCACAGCTGCTGGCACTGCTGCTGAGGCTGGAGGGGGAGCTGAGGTCCAGGGGCCCTGGGGTGGCAGAGGGCTCTGTTTGGGAGATGGGCAGGTAGAGGGCGGGCAGCACGCTCAGGTCCCAAACCAGACCTGTGGTGAAGCAGGTGTTGTCCCCTGAGGGGAGCTCAGCGAGGGGATACCTCTCCAGTGACATGTCTGAGGCAGAAGGAGGAGGATGGTTTAATCATAATGCACACTATATACATGACGAGAAGTAAAACAGCACAACGTGTCTTAAACACATTCCCCAACTACTCCTATCCCGTCTGTTTTCTCTTAGGAGATAAACTCATAATTCCTCAACATTAACTGAGCATAAAGTTGGAGCGATGGGAAGGTTTCATGGGCCGTTTCCTCCCACGTATTCACAAGGGCTTGTAACATGAATGGTGCTCTGTCTGGTTGCAGAAAGGAAGGGGGGAAAGTGCATCTAACGGGCCCCGACTTGAACGGGGAGTAGCCGGGTTCGCTGCTGAACCAGACGCAAAAAGCACTGCACTGTTGATTCCCAAAATACAACCACCTTCAACTTAAAAGTCACAACAAAGCTCAACTTCGCGAAAACAGGTGCATTTTACGCATTCAGTTAAACAACTTTCATAAGTCATACAGAAATATAAAAAAAGTTTCAACTCACCATTGTGGCATACCAGTTCACTGTAGTTTGGCTTTTGTTTCGCGAAGTACTTTTTGACCAAGAAAGATCGAGGCATTGTCCTTGTGAGCGTCAGAGAACTGTGCGTAAAAGTATCCCGTGGTCGCGACGCACAGTTTGTACAAAGAGTAAAAAAAAACACAAATCTTGGTCCTCGGATCCGCAGGAAACGTCTTCCTATAGTCCTCAAGTTGGAGCGGAAAAGTGTGTGTGTGAGTGTGTGTGTGTGTGTATGTGTGTGTGTGCAGCGTTCATGCAGAATGACTAAATACTGGCCTCTGTTCTGAAGTACTCTGACACAGGCGGTAGGGGTGTGCTCGCCCCGAGGGCCCTCCCCACCTCCCGTGTCACCGATCAAGTGCTCAGCATGAAGCCTCCATGCACTTTGCAACAACAAAAACACCAGCAGCCTTGAGACAAGGGAGGGACCCCAGTGGTGTTGACCTGCAGACACGAAAAGGTGAAGAGACAGTAGCGAATTATTACAACTGCGCGAGTGTCATACATTAAAACCACATACTGGGACACTATTAAGCAGATACCTGGATATGTTGTGAAAATATATCAAACTACAACTGCAGCCTTAAGGACTGGTCGATAGTCCGCCACAGTACATAGCTCAACATTACATTCAAACCAATATAAATGTAATTGTAATAATCAAAGTCTCCTACTATGACAGTATGTCTTTTTAACACTTAGGGTCATTGTCTAGTTATCAGTCACTCACTGTGTCTCCTCATTTGGTGAATTTAGAAGGAAACAACGTCTCAAAGTGATTATATCATGAATTCAAACTTCAAAATTGTAGTTGTGTATTACTTTAAGGTTAAAATGTTTGTATGAATTAATATGTCATGAAAGGATTATTGTTCTCAGGCTGTGATAATGAGGTCATCAGATCTGCCACACTTTATTAAATACATTTAAAAAATAAAGCTACATCTTGATACACAGGGTGTCTGTCTTGAGTACTTCAGTAGAGTACCTGCGCCATCTTGTGGAATAAAGGCAGTGATGACATAGCACGAGATCATTCCAATGAACACTAGGTGGCGCTTTTACAGAGGTTCCTTTACATTTAGAGCAGAGACAGGTATCATTTCAAGGGATTTCCAAAACTGTGTCACCTGTGAAATGAGGGATTTAAACACCCTGTGACTGATGGCTGTGTGACCTCTGTCCTGCCAAAGACCTTCTTCTTCGCTTGTTCCTCAAACTGCGACAGTAAAAAAATCAATGAGCTATTTTTGTCCCACTATTGACTTTTTAAGACATTCAAATACGGCCTGAAGGGCAGTAAGGTGTGGGGGATATACATTTCACAACAAGACGATTTAAGATGATACATCTTCAAGTTACAATTTGTTAATTAGATATTATTAATAAGCAGTATAATACTTATGTGCAATATAAATATACACTCAGCACTGCGAGTATCTTGCAGGAATAAAATGAAAACGGCCATTCTTTGTACAAACTATGAGAAGCTTTAAGTCACTGGCAAAATGAAGTTTGCCAACATCAAATTCATGGCAAACTTCAGGGCAATGCTCAAATCAACAGCCACCATGTTAGCATTATTAGAAACATATCTGGAATGCAGATTAAACTGTAAACAATAAAACACCATAAATAAGAAAATCATATATATGTTGTCCTCCCACACACATATTTCCATACATATTATCATACACAGGCCTAGTATAAGTACAAGTGCAGTACATATTCAGTTGGATTATGGCCTCAGGCTGAGTGACAGTTTATGTTTCTTGCCTTTTTTGTGGAGTTTGTTTGTGTTGTGTCTAGCAGATAATGAATCCTTCCCCAAAAGCCTTAATACACAAAGGTTACTCTCGATAAATTGCCCACATATCTAAGAGTGAATATGCATCAGTTTAAAAAAAGCGTTTGCTTTCATGTGTCCTTGCAGTCAAACAAGGACAGGGTCATTGAAGTTAGATTGTTGTGATGCCAATGTGTGGCCTTACACAGTATAAGACATTTTCCCAGAACATCCCTGATTCTGATTTAAGATTGTTTTTTATTTTACTCAAGTAGGCCTTTCACCTTTACTTAATACATTATAGTAGGCAACTAGAGGTACATATTCCTCCTGTGTAAACCTACTTTTAATAAAACCGATTCTGATTCTAAAGAGGTTTGGCTTTATCATTGATCAATCACTAGGGGGAGACAAAGACTGACCAGTTGAATTTTTGTGACGCCCTGCAGACAGAGCACAATAATCTTACCAAAACCAGCTGTTCTGCTTCTGCTCACACCAGTCTATAGCTCACACACACAAATACACGTCATCGTAGCAAGAGTCCCTTTCTTCTCTTGAACGTTTAGGATTGAATTGCCATCCTCCGATTAGCACATGGATAAACAGAGCATCTTACTGCCTACTTCCGGGTTTCCTACTTATGTTTGTTAAACAGCCAAATATTGAGAAATAACTTAATGTGTCTATCACTGCGGCGAATATTCACCAGTGCTGTAGTTCAGACGGCTGGGCGCTCATGCGAAGAAGAGACGTACAGTAGACATAACAATTCACTGTTTGAATTCACAGTAATTAATTAAAGCGCATGCGCGATGCACAGCCTCTGATTGGTTGCTGTCTCCTTCTGGGCGGGGCTTCTGTTGTCTGTGGTCGGTTCATAGGGGTCGGTTGCAGATTTGAATTACAGAACAATAACAGGCTGTTAGTTAACATTAACAGGCAACACATTAATATACCTGCTGTGAAAATTAGCAGCATTTACACCAAACAATGGTCTGCGAGAGAAACTGCGAAACACTACAGCAGGTAAGGACACAGAAAAGCAAGCCGACTGCAAATTCATTGAATGCATTACGTTAGACAATGCTAAAACACCCATTTAAGTTGTTGTTGACACCAGAGACACAATTTGTCCGATTATATTATCCTCCCAAAAATGCATTGTACGTGTACCGCAGGCTGTCATTGGTTTTCTTAATTTAATTAATTAGCTATGCAAGGAATACTATATCGTGATTTGGCTGCAAACCACCGAGGACTCTGTGACCCAAATACCCGAAACAATGTCCAAAAATATATTTAAACGGAAGTCAGTGAGCAATACATTGATTGTTTGATTCGGCAGAGACGTGATCCCTCTGCCTGCAGTAGTGTTTTAATAATTCAGTGATATGCCCCTTATACAGTCTATTATACCTTGTTGCATGAAAGCAAGATGACATCAGGCAGTTAAAAGTGTTTGCACTGCAGAAATGAATGCAATAGAGCAATGGCTCAACATGGACCTTCCTCAGTCTAAGTTGCAGAGCAGGCATTTTTGCACTGACAAAATGTTCCATAAAAGAAACCCCTCCCCCATATGAGCCAAAACAGATGGACACCAACAATGACATTCTGGGGAGTGGGCATCATTATTCAAACCACTTTATTACAAGACATTTCATTGGACATCCTGGTCAGCTGACCCAGATTTCTTGAATTTTGAAATAATAATGAAGCAAGGGTTTCTTGGCATCACTCCCAAACAGTCAAAATAGGATTAGCATCACTGAAGGAAGCATTGAAGATGTGTGATATGATTTGATGAGCCCTTTTCTTTTCTTGTCTCAAGCAGATATAGACTCTTGCAGCGCCTGAGCAAGGAATCAACAGTATAGAGAAACACCTCAAGGGAAGACTAAGACAAAGTTAGAATATGTTCAAAACCATCACCCGTCTGTTTTTTGGGGGTGAGGAGGAGACCCCTGAAGATGTGAAGTCTGGAGAAGTGGTGGAAGAAGGATGGCTTGTTGTGAATCATCAAGGTCAGTCATTTTTTTAATTTAACTATCTGCAATGTCCCAATATATAAAGAAATATGGAGTGTAAGTAGGGCACAATCATTTTGATGGAAATTGTTAAATGTTATCTTAAATCATAACCCGGCATTTATTCTAAATAATTCCCAAAAGTCATGTTTATGTGGACTCATAACCGTGATTGGAGGCTGCCTTTAATCCAATGAAGGCAAACTACAAACTCAAATAATGAAATCATATTACCAAACGCTGACTATGGATAAGTACCTCATACTAACCTACTTTAAAATATCCGGGAAAAATCCATTTAAACACCACTACAGAAAGACCACCAACCTCCTGTATACTGAATTATTTCTCAATGATATGACGTAAATCCTTTCTGTCTCCGCAGAGCCAAGCTCATCAGCGAACCAGGTCACAGAGCCGGCCGACACACAGCCATCAAACTCTGCTCTCCATGAAGACGTAGCTGTGAACATGGAAAGTGACATGAGGTGAGGAATCCTTTCAAAACATCACATTACATTTGAACGGGAAAAAATGTAAGTGTTTACAATAATAAACAGGGACCATTTCAAACCCCCAAATATATTACATTTATTTTTAACTTCAGGTGGATGAACAATGTCTCAGGCTGTTAGACTCACATACTTCCTCGTGTTTCTCTCCAGTGTGTTGGATCCAGAGCTTGCGGTTCAGAGCAGCAGTCTAGCCGTCACCGCCCCTCTTCCTCACCCTAAAGATTTGCTTGAAGTGACACAACTACCCTGCAACAAGAAGACCTGGGTCGACCCACACCACATGTCTCGTAACGCCATTCAACGGCAGAACCGTGTTCGCACCGGAGTCCAACATCACGCCTTTCACCTCCAACAGCCGGCACATCGCAACCTCAGCCACTGAAGCTCTGTTTTTAAATAAACGTACAACATGTATCACGCTAAATACACATCATCAGAAGTCCTTTATTCAAAGGGGAAATGTACACACATCGACACTCAATTGTGTCTCGTCATATTTAATCTATACATCTCATCTTGATGTAACCAATCACTACAACAGGCAGCTACATTATACTTCGTACTGGATGTGAATTGATATGAAGATGTCCGCCTGATGAAATGAAACACACCATGTTTTCTTGTATTTGCTAAAGTGGATGAGTGCATGTCCTTTCTAAGATTGTGGACAAAGTGTTGTAATGTGTGTATTGATTAGCTTTTATTTACCTGTATGTAAAAACACCAAACCTTTTTTATCTGCTGCCAAATAAAAACGAGAAATATGCAGCTGATGCTTTGTTTATGAGCTCACAGTTTGACATGTCCGAATGCTGACATCTCATTGGTTGGGAGATGATTGCACCTGCTGTGTTTGATTACAAGCTCACCTGAGGGAAGGTTTCAACTTACGGGCTTTTTACAATCAGGAGGGTTAGTGTCTGTGAAGAGCTCTTAAATATATATGAGGATGTTATCCCCTGTAACAAAACTTAACAAGCAGTTCAAATCTGGTTACAAAAGTTTTGCTGATCCTTCTGACTTGGCTGATCGCTCAAGGGACTTCTGTGCCTTGAGCGGAAGCTGTGGTAAGTGGATACAAATATATGTAAGCCTTTCATAATTGCTCATTTGCAAATCACCTTATTAGATGTCAGTGGGGGGACAGGCAGGATTTATATCAACCTGACCTGAATATTCTTTACTGTGGTAAATGTTAACCTTTTCCTTGCTGCTGCCACAGACCTCAACCATCACCCAAAGGACGTCCCTCTGAAACAGCTGGTATCTGGAAGCCCATACGTGTTTGACCGAAAAGTGTCCGGCCCCGAAGAGACAGACGAGGACCGCACCAATCAGGCCACACTCCTACATCTCTATGCTGTTTCTATCACCTTCGCCATCGGAGTGACCATTGCCTTGATCCTGCATACATACCTGGGTGAAAGATTGGTAGGTCAAGCACAGGGTTACTTAGGAAATGTATTCTGTTACAATTACTAGTTACCTGTGGATAAATGTAATCACTAACCTCATCTGAGTATCATAATATAAAACTAATTTAATCTGATTATGTTCTTTTTGTTCTGCCTCAATCAATCAAACTATGATAGTAAGGATACAAAAAGTGTCTTCTGCTCAGCATATTCCGTCAGTAGCCTATACTCCAACAATGAAACGCATGGGCACATACTACCAGCAGAAATCAATTCTGAGCTGACAGAAAATGCTCAGTTATCATTTAATACATAAACTCACACACGATCCTATTGACAGGTTCAACTACTGAATTAAAAAAAGAACAAATGACCCAAAGAAAACCATAAAGCATATTTAGGCAGCAGACGTGGTCCGGCAGGGGCTTGGACTGTGAGCCGTAGGGGCGCCGGTTCAACTCCCCGACCAGATCTAAATGTGGAGTGTGAACTGCTACTTGGAGACGTCCCGGTTCACCTCCTTGGCCCTGCCGTGGTGCCCTTGAGCAAGGCACCGGACACCCACATATACACAAAGACTACGTACAGTATACTATGACAACATAATCAGAATAATCAAATCAAATATGTGCACTACCAATTGTAACCACAAGTTATTTGTTCTCATTATTCCCCAGGTGTTAGCAAAAGGTGCTGTGGTGTCGGATCATGAGCTCTGCTCTGCCTTCGGACACAGAGTCCTCCGTGATGGGGGGTCCAGTGTCGACGCTGCCATCACTGCCGCCCTGTGTCTGGGTGTTGTGCATCCACATGTGTCAGGGGTCGGTGGGTATGTGATTCACCTGTTGTTTGTATGCATAGTTTAAAATATACATCGATGTATTCGATCACAAATTCGTCCTTGTTGTGTAGAGGTGGTGTGATGCTGGTTCATGACATCCGGAAGAATAAAACCAGGGTGATCGATTTCCAGGGATCTGCACCGAAAACCCTGAACGAGGAGATGCTGCAAAATGTTTCAGAAGTAAAGGTGATTTTGCGAGTGTATACAAAAGTCCCTGAAAGGAAAGTAAGGATCAGAAAAAATAAAGGTGGATATTTAAAAAAAAAAATCTTCTGTAAACTGTTTTATCTTCTGGGTTAACGACATAAGAACGGATGACGACAAAGGTTTTGCCAGGATAATATTTTAATGTCCCTTTTTGTGTATCTGTAAATAAGTTTAGTGTGTCGTTGTAATTCTCATTTGGACCAGAAGAGGTCAAAGTTCACCACAACCCCATGTTCAAAATAGGACTGAAAACCTTAAGGTAGTTGCATATATTGTGTATCAGCAAGTTATGTAACACTTTTGTCATGTATTTTAATTGGGGGCAGACCTTCAAACATTCTATGCACAAGTAAAATGTCTTTTCTGAGTTTAAGATATAATATTGTGCTAACATTTGATGACATTAATTTCACATTGTATACGGTTGCCGACAACACGTCCAATTTACGTCTAAAGTCCTAAACACTGGAACTAAAATACTTTATATCAGTCTTGTAAAAAATGGGTTATTAGACAATCTGTAATAATCTACTCCGTCCATGCAGGCCGGTCTGCAGGTGGGGGTGCCAGGAATGCTCAGAGGGTTACACCGCGCTCACAGCTTGTACGGGAGGTAAGAGTTCACTCTGATGTTCAGTCCATTTATTTATATCCTTAAGTCAAATGTCTCACCACGAAATCTGTGCAGTCTGCCATGGGAGGATGTGGTCGCCAGAGCTGCTGCTGTGGCCAAAGAAGGTTTCAATGTGTCTTTCAGTCTTGGTGAGTAAAATCAAAAGTCACTTTACCACATTACAAGATGATGATGTCGCCTCAGGATGTGATACCAGGAAGTGACTCATTTGTGTTATTCTACAGCTGAGGCTATATCAAAGGTAAAAGGTCAGAGGGCGTCACAACGTTTCAGGGACTTGTTCTTCCCCGATGGCCAAGCTCTGCGTCCTGGTTCATCTCTGATGATGTCCAGTCTGGCTGGAGTCCTAGAGGCCGGTCTGTCTAACTTCTATGATGGAAACTTCTCAAAAGAGATGGAGGATGAGGTGAATGGTGTGAAATGTGTCAAAATTATAGTTTGTCATTTGCTTTTCATTTAAGTTGTAAGAGGACATATTCTGCTCATTCTCAAGTTCTTATTAGTGTCCTGTGTCTCTAGTCTACTGGAACATGTCTCCATGCTTTAATGTTCAAAAAGGTCTTTATGTTTCTCATACTGCCTCTTTTCACCCTCTGTCTGAAACCAGAGCCCAGTCTGCTCTGATTGGTTTGCTGGCCAACTCTGTTGTGATTGGTCAACTGCTTAGAGACTTTCCAATCTTAGTCTATCATTACAATGATGTTGGAGCGCTACCCAATAGAAGCACGAGTGTTATATAGGGACATCATCACGATACAAAGCAAACAAAGGAGTCCAATGGAGGTGTTTTAGTCAGGGGGGCGATGTTGGAGAGAAACTTTGGGATTTTAGCCTTTCGAGACCATTGACATGCACACAAACCCATATCACACACTACAGGAAAGGGAATCCCCAAAAAAGCATGATTGGGTCTCTTTAACAGTTACAATGATACTGTTTTAACATATTTTGTTATGTTCTCATTCAAAGGTGCGAGCTAATGGAGGGGTCCTGAGCAGAGAGGACATCAGTGCTTACAGCGTACAAGTGGAGCAGCCACTGGAAGGCCTGTACAATGGTAATATTCATCAATAATATCCATATATATTTATTTTTTCATTTTGATACCCTTTTCCATGTTGTGTTACTCTTGTCTTAGAATCCATTATTCAAGTTCCTCCTCAACCTGCTGGTGCAGCGTTGATATCAGCACTCAACATTTTGGAGGGCCTCCACCTCAACGAGAACAATAACACTGAAAATCAAACGCACCACTGGGTTGCTGAGGTACTGCATTGCCAAGCTTAAAGGTGGGGTTTCAGAAACCAGCTCGAGATACACTTTTTGTTATATTCCATGGAATGCTCTTAACATCCCGATAGCAATGAATATCTGAAGTGCTTTGACAAAAAATCCATAACAAAATGTCATCTGTGGAAGCCGTGATACTGTAAAAAGTACAACAGCCTGCCTGCCTGTCAGCCTTCCATCGGGGCACAAACTTATCTCGTGCCCTCATTGGTCATGTGCGCGTTCGTGTGTGTTGGAGGAGGGGCTCTGTAAGGAAGTGGCAGATTTTCTCCGGTTGTGTATTTTCAAATTCTAGCGATCTCGAGCCGGTTTCTCAAACTTACCTACCCCACCTTTAAATATCACAATGTTGTTGTTTGTTTAACATACCAGCCGTTTTGATGGTAAATCTCCGTCATAAGAATGATTTATGTCTCCCTTTTTAAGGCTCTGAAAGAAACTTTGACCAGTGGTTTGGGCGACCCTAAATATAACTCTTCAGTGACTCAGCTGCTGTCTGACATGCTGAGGTAAACTACATTAGGGACGAACAACTGTGACAATTAATTCAATAATAATCAATAACAATATTTTCTTCATAATAAGTTTATTTCGTCTATGAAACGTGTACATTTCACGATAAACCTCGGGCCCATGCCAAATGTATTGTTTTATTTGATTTAAAAACAAATGAAGCAGGGCAAGTTCATTTAAATGACACATTTATCCTCAAGTTCCAAGAGTAAAAGTTAGAGCAAAATGTGTGTTCTGTCGTCATGAATCCTTATATTTTCATATGTAACTGTTACTTATCTTCTGCCTTAATCGATAGCCACTGTTCTGCAAAAACAAATCAGTTCAAAAGCAGCTAACATCCTTTTAATTCCTCTCTGCAAAAGTAAGACTCAAGCAGAGGTGCTTCGCCAGAGGATCAATTCATCCCATACCTCTGCACCCGACTCCATCCCCTCCCTGCAGACGGAGCGGATGGCTGGACACGTTGCAGTCATGGGACCCGACGACCTGATGGTGACGGTCACCAGGTGACTGTTGCGAGGAGGATAGGTGTGGTATGTGCTGCTGGGCACGAGGACATTCTCTCATCTTATCTCTTGTCTTTGTGATCTTCAGTTCTTTGAGCACGCCATTCGGGAGCAGAATCGTCACGGCGTCAGGCGTTATTCTCAACAGCCTCATGTTCAACTCCTCCTGGACAAATGAAGCCCGGGGGCAACTCTCAAAGAACCAGGTGCATTGCTTTCTTTAGAAACATCTCACTAAAGAAAATCAGACATCTCCAAAGTTGTTTTTATGAAAGAGGCCCTATTATGCATTTCTGGGTTTCCCCTTCCCGTATGTGCTAGGTTTCTGGGCAGGTGGTCTGTTGAAGCTAACATCCCCCAGTTCCGTCCAGAGGGAGTTTCCCTTCCTCATTAGACTCCTTTGTTTTCCTCCAACTTCTTGACATCACTATGTAACACTCGCACTTCTATTGGCTAGCGCTCCATCACATTGTACATAACGTGATAGACTAAGGGGCGGGACATCCATAAGAGGTTGACCAAGAGGTGCTGCAGCATAGGCAGTATGAGAAAGAGAATATTCAAACATGTAAACAGACGAGTCTGAAAATGCAAATATGAACCTGAAAATGTGCAGTATAGTGTCTCTTAAACTATTGCTCACTGTTTGTGCTTTTGTTTGCTTTAGAAAACCAAAGTCCAGCCAGGAAAGAGGATCCTCTCCTCTCTCATGCCGGTGATAGTGATGCCTGCGGGGCATACATGTGGCGTCTACATGGCACTCAGCAGCTCGGGGGGGCAACAGAGTTTGAGTGTGATCGCCCAGGTTTGACCAATTAACATGTTTTTGTTTCTATCTCTTTATTTAGCTTTGTGTAATTAATATACTGGAACAAATGTAAAAGATGGATTATTGTATAGATCGAACAGATGTGCAAACTGTAATATAAATGCTGTGTGACTTCACATATAGAAAAGATTAGGGTCTGATTCACTGGAAGTAGGTTTTAATACAAAAACATTGACAGTGTACACTCTTTGTGTTGTAGGTGTTGATCAGTGCACTGTCCTCACATCAAGAGAGACATGACAGCCTCTCCCTGACAAATAAGCCTCTTGTTGACTGTAAGTTTTCTCTATTGCTATTATTTTTTTTATATTTTTTGTAATAGTAATGTCCTTTTCTAAATCTCCATTATCAGCGGAGTTTCCTGAGGAGGGCGAGCAGTTGTTGGATGAAGAAGGCCACGCACTTCAGAGAGGGAAGACAAACTCTGTTCAGGGGATCCTGAGGAACAGAGATATAATTAGATCCATACATGTACCTCAATTATCTGAAGGATTCTTATAAACTTCATTTTTCAATAAATGTCTTCAAAGAGTTCAATTATTTAGAAATGTTGGCATTATAAGGTTGACTGTTGTTGTTTCCAGTGATATTGTGATCACAAGTCAACAAGAGGGCAGTACTTTATATTAGAGAAGGGAACATGGTCTGTTAATTGTCTTGAAATTGAATAATCCCATCATACTCAAGCTCCACATTGAAGGTCAATTCTGTCATGGATTAAAAAACAAGATAAAAGCAACTATGAATAATGTCTTTTTGAAGAAAAACAACGGTAATGAAAAGCAGACGAGCAGTGGAGATACTGTCAGACATACCCACGTCACAAATATATATGTATCTTATTCAACTTTGCATTCTAGCTTACTTCAAAACAATGCTGCGGTTGAAATAAAATAACTACAGTAGAGCTACACAGATTAGAATTTGGTAGTTTTCAACACAGAGCAGGATATCATGATTATTGTTAAGGCCACTTTATCATGCTACAACAGAACCATATTCTTTTTGTATAAAGAAACTACTTGTAAACAAAAAAATTACTTTATTGTTATTTCAATTTTTACATTTTTGAATAATAAACTACAAGATCACTAAAACGAGTTATTCAAATATTTATAATCTTTACCTGCCAAATGAAAAAAAGTCGTCTTGTACTATAACACCCATTCAAAAATAATTGTTGTTATTCGCTCATCCTTCCGTCTGTCGAGCTGCTAGGAGCACCCGTTGTGACCAGATGAAAATAGGCACGATCTGCATGAAAACAGAGCTTAGTCAGGAACCCTTATGCAAGTATGTGAAGATTTAGATCCCACAAATAAATACTCATACAAGAGAACACCTTGCTTTGTGATGAGTTTTAATGTTTATAACTGTGTTACCTGTTCACTCTCTGTGTCCAGGGCAGATGGAGCTTCATCTCGCAGGATCTTTGGGTTTCTGACGAAGGCCCTGGCGATGCGTTGTTTTTGTCCTCTTGACAGCTGGGAGCCCTGGGTACCGACCTGAGTCTCGTATTTCTTAAGATTTGTTTATGTGTTGAGAAAAGTAGGGAGAGCAAAAGGTCACAAAGTAAACATTCTGGTCAAAATGTACAATAAAATAAAAATGGTTTCTATTGTTACAATTTTCCGTAAACTTGACTTTCTAGTTGGGTGACAAATCCGACAAAGTCACATACATTCAAGTCCTGCATACATGCTTCAGATTAGGGTGACAGTTGAGATTTAAAATGGATATATTGTGCTCATTTTGATCCCTAATTTCATAATTGAAGATGTTTACATGCTTCAACGTTATAAAACATTTTTAGCCTATTCATTTTTTCATACTGTCTGACTGAGTATACTCTGTCCTAAATGCTCCATTTTAGCACCCATCTTACATTGCCAGACTTTAACAATTTACTTGTGGTAGCGTCATCACAAAGTCATGAAGGTAGGCTTTCTTAGTAGCCTCAACAATCTCTTCCATGCTGACACTGCATGTGTTATTTCCGTATTGAATATGCTGCAGCCAAACAATACTGGCTCCTGGGACACTGCCAATCTGGGAGCGTGGGAAGGGCACATTGACATTTTGAGATGGGCGGCCATCAATCAACTGAAAATGAAATAATTAGGACTTTGGTTTGGATAAACTCATTTTGTGATTAGTAAAATAAATATCTGAAATGGTTCATTTCATTTCAAACCTTTATTTAGACGGATAGGTCCCTTGAGATCATGGATCTCTTTTACAAGGGAGACCTGCATCAATTTAGTTCCACATGAAACATAAAAACAACATAAAAACAAACAATAGAGGACATCATATTTACATATTCACCAACACCTACAAACACCCATAGTGTCAGAAAGCATCTCGTGCAGACGTGCCTTAAAAACATTCACTGAAACATACCACACGCCCTTGATCAGGGTCATAAAACCTTTCCAACAGTTGAACACTGGTGCTTTTTCCACAGCTGCTGCTTCCAACAGACGCCAAAGTCTGACCAGGCTTCACAGACACAACCAGGATGTTCAACTCTTGAAGATGAAGTTACAATTAAGGAACTGTATTTCACCTTTGAAGTTATCCTAAATATGAACAAATGGGATTAATCATCTCAAGGTAACATCACCACAACATGGCATCCCATTCTGATGTCTTAATTATTGAATTCACCGACCCATTTCTCTCCAACTGCATGGCTTGTGCTGATTTGGGGAATTCTGTCCAATAGTTTGAAAAACTGAGCAGCAGCTATTTTGGCCTTGGTGTAATCTGGAGTGAAGGAGGAAGCTTTGCCCATTGCTGCCCCACTCATCACTACAGCCAGAATCACCCGGGTAATCACAAAACACCAAATACAGTACATTCAAACAAGGAATAAAAGAATACAGATTTCCCATTGAAAGAAATTATTTGTACCAACCTGAAGACATGTGTACAGTAATCCCTCAGAGCTAACCAGGTAGCCTCCATATCTAAAGGAAGCAGCGTATGCCATGAAGAGGACACACTGGGAAAAAGCAAAACAAAGCCCATGGATGTTGGCTTTCTTTATGGCAGATATAAATGGAAGCTCCAGTTTCTGCTCATACGATTCCACAAAAAAGGTCTCTTTGTTTAAGTCTCTAATCGTCCTGATGTTGGAAAGAGCCTCACTGGATACCTGTGGGACAAAGTTATGATCTCTAACTGTGGCCATTGGTTTCTCAGGGCAGTGTATAGATCATTTGGGCTCGATGGCGAGCTTACTGGCCTGCTTCTCCCATGGATTCTTTATCTTCATTTGCTAAACCTGTCAGCTCGGAAAGCTCCAGACAATCATAATGGTACATAATAACTAAGTTAACTTCCAACTATAGATAAAAGCGATAGTACAATAGTAATTACATTTAAGTAGTAACTAATTACATTTGGATTAACTGTTTATTTTACGAGAATGCAATCATAAACTAACTATTAGTTATTATCCGAACAGAGCAACATTCAATATAAAGCAATTTACCTCTGATATGATCTCCTGCACTGGGACACTCCAAAGCTGTCCATCTTTTGGGGGCAGATTCTAAAAGGGAGAGATCATCTGGCCTCAGAGTCTGCAGCACGGTCTTCCTCCTCGGAAATCTGAACAAGAGTTAAGGAGAAAAAAGACCCAAAACATAATGCTAACCAAATTCAAACATGAACAGTAACATAAAGGATACTGTTGCCGAAAGTGACGCTCAGCATCGTGCAGCCACCCCATCATGTCGGACACTGAGGGTCCGGTGGCAGATCGCTCCGTCACAGTGAGCAGATCCAGAATGTCTGCATTCTGCTCGTAAAGATGGACCACCGCGGAGACCTGGTTACTGATGGAGCCTCTGACAGACTGTCGAGAAGACCTGTGAGAAAAGGGATGGATCGTTATTATTCTCGGGTTACATGTGTCCCAACCCCAAACCTGGTTTTAAACCCCTTATTACTTTTTAGCTGTTATACTGCATTTCGTCTTTTATTATAAGCAAATATGCAACAGTAGTACTGTGTTGCTATGGGAATCTGGGAGGAATACCTGCGTTGTCAGTGGTGTAAAGTAACTAGTAACTCAAGTAATGTACTTATGTAACATTAATTCTACTCCACTACAATTCTAAGACTTGTGTACTTTGACACCACTACATTTATTTAATACCTTACTTTACAGATTTGGATTAATTATGTGAAATATATAACCAAGTGTTAAATCAGACTTTAGTTCCACCTGGAGTAAATCCACAAGCTACATGCAGTATACAAAGTCATTCAAGCTAGCTGCACCTTTACCAGCTTCGAGAACACTTTAATGATCAATCATTATAAAACATATAATACATATTATTCTGAAAGAGGCAGATCTGCATAATGAGTACTTTTACCTTTGGGACTATATTTAGATGCTGTACTTTTGTACTTTAACTTGAGTAACATTTTGAATGTAGGACTTTTACTTGTAACAGAGTACTACACTCTGGTACTTCTACTTTTACTCAAGTACAAGATCTGAGTACTTCTACCACCTCTGGCAGTGATCCAGCTCTATATTGAATGATGACTCCCACCCTCTGCATTCTGAATTTAAGGCCCCGGCCACACGAGGACGAAAACGGTCGTTTGCGTTACTGTTTAGTGTCATATAGACCGTTCGGCCACACGAGGACGACCGAATACGGCACTAAACGACTGAGGAAACGATAACGGTCCCAAGGTGGATAGAACGGCATACGCAACGCTCTGGGGGGTCAAACGGCTCCGTGTGTGCGCCCTATACGATCATTTTCTGATAATGATGAGGCAAAAGCCCCGCCTCTCCCCACCTCTGCTGCTCACCCCCGCGTCAAAGTAAACTGCACACTGAATTCAGATTATTTATCTTTCTCTCGATATGGACCTAAACGCGAGTGAAGTCTGATCTGACAGGACGGAGACACCTCTCAAACTCCCTAAACTAGTAATAAATATGTTTATTTGTACTGTCGGCCGGGTCACTGATTACTGGATCAGCTGCTGCATGAGACGGACACTGACGCTGTCCGAAGAGAGGGAGGAAAAAGAGAGGCTCCGTGTATTTTATCATTATATTATATAGAGTCGTTATTCATTTGTTTTAAAGCTCAATAAATAACAACGAAGACCTTTGACCGGCACTTTTATAATTTTGTCCGGAAGATTTAAACTTTAATACACGTTGACTGGCGAACAACTCTGCTCGCTTCCCTCGGCCCCCACCGCGGAGAATAAACAGAAGGGCAACCATGACAACCATGCTTCTTCGCTGCTTTTGTGGAGGAAGTTACAGCGCCACGTACAGGCTCCTGCATATGTACTGCAGCTTCTCCAGCGGTTAGAGCTAAACTGAGCGGTCTCTTGTGGACAGACACTATCCGGATGACTATTGCGTGTGGACGGAAGCTTTTTTGCAATTGCGTTTGCGTTAATCCTATGCGTTTAGCCGTTTTCGTCCTCGTGTGGCCGGGGCCTAAGCTTCCTCCTTTGGGCCAGAGGTTAGTTGTCCCAAAGTGTAGAACAAAGCGGTATAAAACAGCTTTATTCCGGCAGCCATCGCACAAAGGAATAAGTCGTAGCAGTGTCACACAGATGCCTATTTATTAATTTATTAACTTCTAATGCCAATGTTTTTACTACTGATCTTAGTTATTAGATGTGACAGAACAGGGTGTACTTTTACTAGAGATGTGTCTGTTTTCTGTGTTGTTTTTAGAATATGTGTCAGGATGGACCTGTTGTCTTTATATCTGCATCTAAATCTACCAACTAAAAACCAATAGATAACCTGATACCAATAACTATGAGTGACATCCCTCTGAATAGTGCATCACATAAAATGAGTGGCATGCCATCAGCTACGTTTCAGCATCTCTGACTTGGAGGTCCTTGCTGACTACGGTTTTACAGTCTTTATATGTGTTGCACCATTTACCCAGTCACTTACATATTCTCGTTGAGTTTTCCCAGCACTGTATCCGTGGATAGTTGGAGCTTGAAACTAGTGATGGGAATTCCGGCTCTTCTTGGTGAGCCGGATCATTTGGCTCGGCTCCCAAACGGCTCTTCAGTTTACCACATATTATAACTTTTATAATTAAATCAAATGTAGCCCTGTTTTGACTAATGATTTATATGTGTACCCATATATCACTTAAATTATTCAATACATCATTTGCACTGAAGTATTCAAAAGTAAAAATGATATGTTTAATATCAATGATTTGCTGTGGCCAAATGTTTTCATTGCATTTACAGACCCGTGTAACTCTCTGATACCACCCAAAGAATGCACTGGCTTGCTTGTAGAACCACGCTACACAAAGCAGGGAGCAGCAGCACCTATAAAAACTTAAGCATAGACATTTTTTTTTTTTAAAGGGCTACTGTATCGATATTTTCAAATTATATTTAAAGAAAAGGCCCTGACAAAACAGCAGGGCTCTATTTCAGTAACTATTAACTATAGAAACAAAGACAGCAACAGCTGACATCAAATCTTTGCTGAGCCTAAGGATAATCATAAATAAATAACATAGTGAAAATAAATATATTGCAATGCTCAGTACAGCAGCATCCAACCGTCTCTAATCATAAAAAAACATAATACAAATACATGTATTGCGATGCTCAAACCAGCAGCATCCAACAGTCTCTATCCATGTCACTGCATGCATGCATGCACGGAGCAGCTGTAGCACGGAGATCATCATATCATTCTGTCTTGTATTACTTAAAAACACAAAAATAAACGGCTCGTTCGCGGGCGCGAGCCGGCTCCCGTCGTTCACTTAAAAGAGCCGGCTCGTTCACGACCGACACATCACTACTTGAAACGCAGCCGCTCCTCCAGGTCAGGAAAGTCTCTGAGCGGTGTGTTGGAGATTTGGATGTTTGAAAGCGCTCGGGACTGCTCCGCCAAGTTACCTAAGAGGCTTCTCAATTCTTAAATTTCCCCTCCTCGCCCACAGGAGATGCGAGCGGAGGACCGAGGAGGGGAAGCAGCAGACGTTTAAAGAAATGAGAACTCCTCTCCTCTGAGCGGTCATATTAAAGCGACGTACGTTCATTATTACGTGGCAACAGCTGCACCAACTGTCGAGTGTTTTGTCATATTTTATAATCTCTGTTAGATCAGCTGAACATTGTTCCCCCACATATTTACTTTGAATTCATTGAGAGTGCGGTATAATGAGACAATACCAGGCTACAGATGCGGACACACACACACACACACACACACACACACACACACACACACACACACACACACACACACACACACACACACACACACACACACACACACACACACACACACACACACACACACACACACACACACACACACACTCTTTTCTTTCAGGCTTTTGGAAGGAAAACATACAAAATGCACATTTAAGTGTTTATTTTACTATAGTTTGTCTATTTGCGTCTGAAGATTTCTCCTAAATTCGCCAAAAGTTAGCTTTCTAACGTAACATAAAGTACCGCGACAGCTGTGTGCACCATGTCAACAGAGATATCGTTGGAAAGCTGTGTCTCTCCTGCACAATCTCATCAGATCAAAATATGGTCATTTCCTTTGTATCAGCAACCAATCGTGAAAGCACAAAGAGGTCTTAAACCAAGAAACGAAATCTCATTGGCTGGTGTCAATTTCTGACAACGTGATTCGTTCAGATGTGTCACGTGGTGTGCTAAAACACTTCCTGGTTAGCTTTCTGCTGGAAATTTAAATCTCAAAATGGCAAAAGAACGGCGAAAAAAACGTTCACCGAGAAGACAACATCAATTGTCACGAAGCAAGGTTATACAAAAAACAAATGACCCCGAACATGAAATACCTTCACGGAGTGCGTTGAGGCGCAAGCTGTCATCCAAAGAACAGGAGGGTTTAGCTAGCGCCTCACTGCAATCTTTAAAGGTCGTTTTCTCAAAATGAGTTTGAAATGTCAACTTCAGTGGCACGTACATACACCAAACCTTCCAGTTATATTCCTATCAATATTATGAAGGCTTGTACAGAAGGGTTTGTTCATATATCATTCATAGCCTGAATTATACAATATTGTATACCTAAAAACATGGCGAAAATTGATATTTTAGGGCTATTGACAGTATTTTCAGATTTATGGAGTGATAAAAAGAGATATCCAATATCCCTTCTGTAAAAGCCATATATACTAATATGACTACAAAATGAAACAAGAATTTTGAACCTGGCTTTATCCAAAGTTCAGATTTCGATTCCTGAAATGTGTTAAAATATGTGCATATTTAATGAGATGATGGGTAATTTGCATATTTAAACATGCTATTTCAGAAAACTTGTAATACAAAAAACAATTGCCTTATTGTAAGTAATTAACTGGAGAATTTTCTAGCTGATACCTTTAAGTTAAAAAAATTACCCTATTCACCTGGGGTGTCTCGCCTTAAGAGGGAGTCTCAAATATTGACACGAAACAATGGATGAATATTGGATAATTGTTTTCTGAATCTATATACAAAAAATACCAATGTTATTAAGTCATTAAAAAAAATGTAGATCATGGTTTGTACTTGCCCTGACCCTACAAAGTTGAAAAATAAAGAAAGCAGTGGTCTTCTTCTCTCCTTTCTTATCTATACCTCAGACCTTGCTGTAAAGCGATAGCTTTTCAAATCTTTGGTTAACATATATGCCAGTACAATAAATGAAATCTGAATCTGCTTATATTATTGATCAATCAGGATAATACAGTATAAGACTATCTTTACTGGTTAATTTTCATACAACTGGGTGTGGAGGAAACTTCTGTGTAGCAATGCAGTGGGAGTCACCGACTCATGAAGGAGACACGGGATGAGCTGGAGCTTTGATGTCAAACACTGATGGTTTATTTGGAGTTTCGGCCGGAGAGTTGACAAGACAGGTGGTGTGTCACGAGTTGACACAGCGGTTGCCAAACCAATTCTGAAGAACTATTCTGCAGCTCGAGGTTTTAACTAGTTTGGAGTGTAATAATCAACATTCTTCATCAGTGAGACTAAACAAATATGGACCCTGAATCTAACTAGAGCTCTCGTCCATAGGAAAGAATGTGTGCCAGGGAACCTTCGTCCCTGACCAGTAAACTACCTCATGGCGGCTTGTGCTCTGTCACAGACCGGCAACAACAATACGCCCAAGCTGCCCCTCCTTAAGAGAGATAGCAGCAATACCCAAGGCCGTAGACCTATGCCATGGGAAAGGAGACAGTGAGGGGATACCTAAGCAAATTATTTCCCTAACACTGGGCATTTTAAATGTGTAGTTTGTCAATGTTGAGACAATGTTAGCTTCTTTATAATCTAGTGGAGTAAGCTAAAACTATTCTGTTATGTTTCACAGTGAAGACAAAAACAGTTGGACATTAGTCCAACCAAACCAAAATCCCAATTCACCAAATGTGGAATACTGCTGATCTGGTGTTTTTCACTCCTTGAACATGTTAAACGATCGTATGATATGCACTGGTGTTACATTTTAATTGTTTTATCATTGCAACTTTATTAAATAAATGTTTCCTCTCTGCAGAATCTGAGTCACCAGAAGTGGCGAATGTTAGTGTAAGTTGATTGTTTTACTTATTATATCATCATCAGTCAAGTTCTGACAACTGCTTACTAACAGTTGTCAGAACTTTAACATTGTTATTTTTCACATCTTGTCGATTAAAGTTTGTTAATCTTTATTTCTATATAATAATCAGACTTGTCGAAAATATTAGTTTATTTTGTCATTTTGAAATGACACACTCACGACAATACAACACTGAGGAACATCATGTATTTTTAGATAGCCTCAAATATTAACCACATGTACAAATAGTTTTAAAGTGAAAATATTGTTAAACTAAGTCATGTTCAGGTTAATAAACATCTAACGGATAAACGGTTAGGCCCTTGTTGCATCATACATGGGCATGGCTGAGTTCATGTACCGCACACAGTGAAGACCTGATTCCCAGGTGTATCATTAAGTGCGGGGGAAAACAGCCGCCTTAATTCACACTGACAGTACTAGATGGAGTATTTTTGTTTTCTATAATTTCTGAAGTATTTACATAATGTGTTGTTCCCCAGTGGTTGGCAGCCAACCAGCAGACGCAGCAGCCCTATAGTTACCTGATAGAGCCAGTGAGACAAAGAGACACATCAACACACTGAAGGAGCGTCTTTCCTCGCTCCAGGACGAAGTCAGGTACCGAACACGCCGTTCATAAAGAGAAACACTTCCTTCTATAAAAGAAGGAACTGAACAGAAAAGAAAGTCACCAGCAGGCCATAACTATTCGCCCTTGGGCATCTCTGCTTTATAACAACCTCCATTTAAACATTGTTTGTCCACATCACATCTGTCTCTTTCTGTCTTCGTGCAAAGCTGATTGTGCAAGAGCCTGTGTATGTAAAGAAACAAAGACTTTGCCTATGTAAACCATACAAAGAATGTGTCTATGCCCATCAAGTGAGTGTTTCACATCAGCACACATTTAGCTTCCTGGCACTGACCTTAATCTCCCCCGGCCCCCTCTGTGAACCTGAGAAATATGCAAACTGACAGTACCACTGAGCGCTCACCTGGGGCAAGCCGCAGAGCGAAAAACAATCCTTTAACATCCCCATAAGCTTCTCAAATCTCCCCACCTGACAGAGATATTGAAGTGTGGCTGTGCAGTGAGAGTAATCATTGTATTCAGTTTGTTTGGTGATATTCAAAGTGGCCAAAACAGTGTCTCAGCAGATCTCAGGCGGAGTGGTGACACTGCTACAGTTTCAAGATGATTTGCTTGAAAGCACCCTCCATCACAAGGATGGATCCTGCTTGTATGTTTCACAGCCGCAGGAAGGAACACTTGAACAGTGCTGAAGAGTTTCTCAGAGAATAAAGCCCTAATAAAGTTTCAAGGTTGATGGTTTCATGCCAGTTATTTATGGTCACATGCAGTGCTATTAAACACGAGTGCTATTAAACACGAGTGCTATTAAACACGAGTGCTGTCTTTTCTTGGCTGATTGGTTTATAGCCAGCATTTATTGTTGAACGTAAACCAAAATAATGCCATTGGCAAGTTTGGGTATATTGCTTTATTACAGAGAAAATAATACCCTGTCTTTAAGAATTGATAAACGTCATCATGTTTCACAGAACCCTTTTAAGTAACTAGAACATTAAATGAATAACTCTCAGTAAGTACAGTCATGTTTTTTCATTTAACCTGAGATCTGCTCTCATTGTTTTTGGTTGTAACCCCAGTTCTCTGAGGGAAGAACGGGCCGCACTACAACAGGTGAACAACAACATGGCAGCCGGTCTGGAGAGACTCCTCAGCCACCATCGAGAGGTACACATTAAAACAATGCTTTTTTCTTTTTAATGTAAATGTTTGATGGTTTCCTCCATGATGACAACAAACTTCTGTTGTCCAATTAACAGTTAAATCCGAGAAATAGTTAATTTAAGACAAATAAAAGCAACTAATCTTGCATTTGAGAGCATGAAACCATTTTATATTTGTTAGGTTTGCTTGAAAATGACAACTGCTTAATCTATTTGCAAATGAGTCAGTGAATCTATTTCCATCAATTGTTTAATTGATAAATAAAATGAACTTTGCAACTCTTAATTTAACAGGCTTTTAATCGTCAGAAAACGTATTTCTCTGTGTTGCAACGCTTCCTTCAAGATTGCGTGTGCATGTTGGGAGTGTGTGTGTCCCCCCAGCCAGCCGTTTGCTGTTTGAAGTGTGTGTCCTGTCACAGACAGCTGTTCCTCTGGCTCCTGGCGGCTTGGGATGCCACCATTGTGCGTGTTTCTGTGTGTGTGATAGTGCATGTATCTGACATGTCCTCGGGGGTGATAAATAGAACCGTGAAAATGGTTCAGAGTAGGGATGCATACCGGTATCCGGTCGGTATTACCGAAATACCGGTTACTGGTGGCTACGGTATACCGTACCGGAATCAGATCCGATTTCGATACTTTAAAAAAATTAATTAAAAAAATCCATTTTTTTAAATGTAATTTTAAAAGTGAGTCCGTGGCCCGTGATGGCGGGTGTTATAAATTGTTATAAATTAGATTGCATAATCGTTTTTCTTCATATTTGATGTATTTTTCATTGTTTGTTCAATACTAGAAAGGTAAAAGTCAGTAAAATGAACTGTGATGTTTTCTCTCACCAGTGAAGGCAAATGTTGATTTTAAAGATGAGATTTGTTTGTTTGTGGAATGCCGAGATCTCATGACCTTTATTCTATTATTTATTTGTTCTCTAATCGAATCTCAGGTTTAACATTAAATATAACGGTCTGTTTGCATTGACAAGATGTGCTATTCACGCGGCACACCTGATGGCGGGTGTTATAAAAGATATTCCATAATCGGTTTTCTTCATATTTGTTATGTATTTTTCATTGTTTGTTCAGTACTAAAAGGTCCAAGAAGTCCCACAATTGAATTTAATATTCATTTGACATGTTAACTATATCGTAAAGCGCTTCATGGGAGTAATTGTGGGATGATACATTTTCAAAGTATCACGATATGAATCGGTTGAGTATCGGTATCGTTCAGTGGTATCGGTATCGTACAAAAGTCAACAATATGCATCCCTAGTTCAGAGTCCTCCCCTCTGCCTAACCCCGCAGACCCTTCAACTTGTTGAGCTTAATGCAAGTCGTCCCATAGTTAAAGTCAAGAGGACAAACATGTCAACAGAAAGGAGCAATACAAATTCCTGGAAACAAACATATTGATGCAAATGAATTATCAAATGTTGAAGAAGAATTAGCTTAAAATATATGATCACGGTGCAGGAGCATGATGTGAGGCGTGTGCTCAGAGCGGTGAACCCGAGGAAAGCTGCAGGCCCTGATGGCGTGACGGGAAGGGTGTTGAAGGAGTGTGCAGACCAACTTACGGAGGTCTTCACAAAGATCTTCAACCTGTCACTCTCCAAATCCATCATCCCTTCGTGCCTGAAATCTGCCACAATCATCCCTCTGCCGAAAAAACCATCATCTCCAGCCTCAACGACTACCGTCCGGTAGCACTCACACCGCTCATCATGAAGTGTTTCGAGAGGCTGGTCCTGCAGCACATCAAAACTATTCTCCCACCCACCTTCGACCCAAATCAGTTTGCATATAGAGCAAATAGGTCGACAGAGGATGCCATCGCCACTGTTCTTCAAGATTGGTTTCCAAGCTATCTGACCTAGGATTTTCCCCAAACATCTGCCAATGGATTAAGGACTTCCTAACTAACCGCCCCAGACAGTGAGAATAGGCCCTCACCTCTCCTCCACCCTCACACTCAGCACCGGTTCACCACAAGGCTGTGTGCTGAGCCCCATGCTCTACTCCCTGTACGTGAAGGACCCGTACGCTCTGGACCGCAGCGCATAGACAGCGACGACGCGCTCAACCACGACTTCTTCTGGTCCGACGCCATGCCCTCAGACCTGAAGAACATGCTCTCCACACACAACACCTCTATGTTCGAGTACCTGGCCCCGCCCAGACGGAGAGGCCACATGCCTCAGCAGCAGTTCGATCGAGTGTTTTAGCTTTCAGACGTTTATGGGAAGTAGTTTGGGACAAACAGCCTGATATTGAAAGCTCCACATTTCTTCGTTGGTGTAGGTTTGGCTGCCGTTACCTGGAGATCTGTACAGTTTTTGTACGATCTGCTCTGTGGGGTTGAACAGTTTGCAAGCCCAGTTATTATGTTCCTTCTTATTGCCTTTTCAGGATTAAACTCTGTGGGCTCCGTCACCTTGGGTTAACAAGGCCCCTGAGAGACTGTTTTTTGTTTTTTCATTTACACAAGATTATCACTTCAAAGGCTTCTCAGTGTTTTATTTATGTTAAGAATAGTCTTTAAGAAGCTCCATCCTGCTGTACGTACTGTAATACATCAGTAATAACAAGTCAATATTTAATATTATTTCACAGACAGTTTCCACTTCCATCTCAATTCCCTTTTTCCCTGAAAATGATTTTATTTATTTAAGTCTGAATTCTGTTGACCTTCCAAGTTTGTGACCAACACGACTGAGTAAGATGTATAATTTTTTTTAATGTAAACTATGTGTTCAGAATTTTGTTCAGCACTGTTTTACAGCCATGTCAATAAAACACACACTTCTTCCAGTAGGTGGCACTAACCTATCAGTGTTTATTAGCACTGGGAAACATAGTGCTACAGCTTTCACAATATTAATGCAACAAGTTCATTTTAATATCCTCTCAGGTGGAGTCGTTAATATTTAGGTTCTGCTTAAAATGTGTTGCATGTACACAGAGGTGGGAGGAGTACTCAGATCCTGTACTAAAGTAGAAGTACTAGCCAGCCAAGACAGCGACCATATTATTATATATATATATATATATTAAATATCAACACAGATGAAAGTATCAAGAAGAAATAAGACATTTACAATATTATGAAGATAATGTTATTTGTAAAAATAAATTGGGGTAGAATAAGAAGAGATTCACCTCGGGTATTTGTTTATTAAACGGTGCTTTTCTTTCTGATTCACTACAAATTTATTTTTCTGCGATCCTCAAACCTACATGGCACCACATGCCTTAACTGAATCTACTTTGTAATATACCTTTACGTGACTCACAAGGCTACGTACAAACACGCAGACAAACATGTCACTCACAAGGCTACGGGCAGGGGCGGCGGGTGCTGTAGGCTAGGGAAGGCTAAGCCTTCCCAAATATTTGTGTCACTGCATCCTGGTAAAATACAAATATAATGTATAATGTCTGTGTCTTTGACATTAGCGCTTGCCCTGTACTACGAAGCCAGTTCAACATACCCTGGATATGTTTGAGTAACAAACTAACTAACAACAAACTAACAAACGAGATCTCGCTAAGCGGTCCTACGACGCAGGTTATCAACTCGGTAAATCAAGCTAGGGTTTCTATCATCAGCTGAGAGCGCGTTCACGTGAAAGGGCGGGGTTAGCTACATTTGACCAATCACAAACAGGGACAAGTGTACCTACGGCGCAGCGTCATACTTCATTAATGAAAAGTAAACTAATATTAGACAAATATTAGCTTTAAACATCCATGATTTAAACATATAATCCAGGATACAAGCCACAGAGTTGCACCTGCAAGGTGAATACAGAACAACTGGTTAAACAATAACTAGGCCTACCGAGTGTTTGAAAGCGTATAGTTTTATGATATCACTGCCACATCTAAGACACGAGTGGATCTGACTTTAATTACATTTGACTCGAATGTTTCGTCAACATAATGTGTTGCTTAAAATAATACTTCTGCATACAGTATGTGACACTGTAAGTGTTGCACGGCCAGATACGGCTGGAGAAGCTGACTCAGATAAGGAAATATATGATATATTATGATATTATATGATCGATGATCTGATTGATGATGTGATATGAATGATAAGTGCGACACGTCGGCGTCTTCTCTGCATACGGCAGTTTAAACTGTATTTCCTTTATCCTGTAATATGACTTGAGAGATTTAAACTCCGCACACTGAGTTGATCTCTTTTCTATCGACACCGGAGGCGGAGGCGGGCAGCGTCAGGTACAATAAGTTATTTAGCCTTCCCAAACCTGAGCCTCACGCGCCGCCTATGGCTACGGGCCAACACGCAGACAAACATGTCACTCACAAGGCTATGTGCAAACACGCAGACAAACATGTCACTCAAAATGTTGTATCCGAGCCACTGGTTTAACATTTGACCTATAACTATCTTTTGAAACTGTTTCTCCGCAGCTTCTTCTAAATAACATTCCAGGGTTCATAAAACATGACATTCTACATGTTTGTAAAATGACAATGAAATCTGAACAAACGGAACAATTGGACTCTTGTCTTCATAAAATAATATTTAAAGTGACTATCTGCACAGGACGATTTGGGATTATTTTAATCTTGAATCATAAACTGCATTTTATGAAAGAAATGACACATATTTTAAAACAATAATCCAGTGATACACACATCTGTACTATTTTAGAACAGCAATAATTAATTAATTAATCAAATCAGTAAATAACTTGAATTAAATGTGATAAGATGTCATTATTGATCCCTTGGTCAAATTGAAAAGCAACCCAGCATTAAATATAATTAAAAATAAATAAGCCACCTTTAATAATTGTAATATACATTACTCGAACATAGGCCATTCTGTATGATAATGAGAAGACTCGCTTTTATCTATGATACTTTGATGCTAACAATTATATTTATTTTCGTGAAATATTGGATTAATGACTTTCACTTGTAACCATGGGCGTAGGAAGCATCCTGAATGTGGGGGGGGGGGGGGCATTTTTAACGGGGGGTTTGGGGGTCACCCCCCCCCATTCTGGTGCATTTTAAGGTGGTTTGATACTTTTATGTGGCTATACTAGCATGAGGAAATTGATGGGTACATTTTGTAATTTCACCCAGTAGTAAAGAAGGGAAACATATTTGATTATTAATTCAGAGCCGTCTTTGAATTAATAAAAAGCAGTTTAAATGCCAATTTGTTGTACATTTATATACAACAATAAATATGTGTGAGTGCGTTGAGAGATATTGTTGTGGAGAGTCATTTACATATAAATCGCAAAATACATTTGTGAATCCTTCTGTGAGCATTTATTAATATTGAGACTGATCTGACTCCATTCAGATGTTAAGTTCACCTAGGAATGGTATCATTGACTTAAATGTTCAAATAGATGTTGCTCTTCTGTCTATATTGGTCATATGATGCCCCTTGACTGAAATGCTTCCTGTTCAATATCCCCACTGATTTCCTTAACATTCTGGGATGAGAGTCCACATCACAATTTACTCTGAACTGTCATTTCCCTTTCATAACTCACCTCAGCAACGGACCTCTCTCCACTGTCCCTGTGTTCTGCCTCTGACTCACTCTCAAGAGCCTAGATGTCAAGAGAGGTGGTGAAGTGATCATTATTTATTGAGCAGTATACTCTTTCACATTGAACCATAACAAGCTATACTGAATGTAAACAACTGACTCTAAAGTAAGTCCCCGTCTGTGACATTACATTGGACATTTTGAAGACTCAAAGTCCCAAGCAGCAGTAGGTAGAATATTAGCTAGTCTATGTAATGTGCGCAGAAAATAAACAGTTAACTGAATACTGGGATGGAAATGGCCTCTAAGCACTCAGTAAAACATAAACACACACAAAAAGCTTCTGAATGATAAGAAGTATAATTAAAACATAATGCACATTACCATTTTGAGAGAGAGTACCGAAGTTAAAGAACTCAGAAAAGAATCTCTTATCGAACTGAGGCTCCAGTAAAACACACTGACTGCGTCTACGTGGACATTGTTTTGTCAGAGCTTGAGAAATGCAATTCACATCTGGCTCCAGTCCAGCAGGAGGAGACAGGGAGCCTGGGGTGTGATTTCACTGAGAATGTGGCTCAAAGGAAGAGTGTGAGCTTCCTATTTAATGAGCTAAATGCAGCACACCTGGGAACACACTCAGCAGAGGACACACGGTTTGCTGTGAGAGAGGAGAGGAGACTCAGGGACTCGACCAAAGACGCTGCTGGTGAATATAGTCTGGTTTGATTACATGTATTATTATTTCTAGTCTTATTAAGTAAGAAGCTAACATAAGATGCTGGAATATAATTTACTTTGTTGAGATGCAGTTACTTTTGATTAGATGTTAAGTTTAATTGTAAACTTGATTATGAAGCAGGAAAGAAAGTGCTTGTTAAAGGATGGCATGGTTTTATTGAAATGTTAATTTGCCTAAAATGAATGAAAATATGTTTTGTGTTGAAGGTTTTCAACCTAAATGACTAAATGAGCATCAAGAGGCTAACCATGTGTCCTTTTGGAAAGAATCAAGCCATTTTCAAGTTTAGGCAGGAGTCAATCAATCAAACCCAATCACAACTAGACAGACATGGTGTTTACATGAGCACAGAGAGATCGGGTTATTCATGTTCCCTGTTTACATGATAAATACTAGTAACCTGGCATTTCGATGCCTTTTCTCATCTAAACTATTCAGTATTTGTATCTCTCTATCATGACACAAAGACGAAACTCCTCTCCAGAAGTGAGCCGTTTTTGCCGCCGCCATCACTGTTAACTGATTAACTGCTACCAGCTGATGACTTACTTTCCTCTTCTTTGAAATGTTCTTATGTCCATGTTGTCTGGGGGAGAAAACATATCAAACCAAGAGATCGTCAGTTTTGATTTTCGCTGTATTAACAATGTCCTGAACACTTGGTGTGTGTGCCTTACCTCCGCTACCAGCATCGTTTCATACAACATATCTGAGCTGTCATGACAACACACCTTGAACATGCGCGCGCTATGTGAGAATCTGCCTTGGTACAAAGTAGCAGTGAAAACATTGTACGGAGTTTCATTGATTTGGGCTTTCTCTCAATAAGCAAGTGGAATGGACTTGATAGTGAAGCACTGACACAGCGCTCTACAAAGTGTGGCGAGTGGATAGACCGATTCACGGACTTTCCACATGGTAAAAGTGTGGGGGGGGACTAAACTAATCATTTGAAAAAGTGGGGGGGACTTGTCCCACCCTTATATAATGGCTGCGACGCCCATGCTTGTAACAGTATTTATGTGGTAGTGGTACTTTTAAATAAACACGAGTTTACAGATAGTTTATCAGTGCATGCATCCCCAGTGATCATGTAATAGTAGGCTAGCTGTATTAGGAGCCACTTTGAGTTTAAGGATATAGTCAAGAATATCCTCCCTTTTTATCAGTCATGTTTTGTTGAGGAAATGTCGTGCAGAGGACAGATTGGGGGGGAGGAATTGGGATCTGCCAAGTGGGAGGTTCGGTCACATGCAAGTCAGAATCAAAACGGGCAGGTTGTCACTTCTCCAACACAAGGGAAGAGGGAGAGGTTTCACACCGCATACACCTGTTGCTTCCTGACGACTTTCTTCATGGTGCGAAACTGTTCGCGGAGTAACTCATAACAGTAAGTAAGTCGAGCTAAACTCTAATGAATATTATTGATATAAAGTTGTTAGAGCAGCATTATAGGGAAGTTCGGTTTATACATTTAAATGGGTCGAGTTTTCCAGGGGTGCGTTCGTTTATCAAATTTGACACTACACTAAAATTAGTTAGAAACAATTTTTAATATACATTTACAAACGGGTACCTTTAAATACATGAGAGAAAACCCCTTTATTGATACGTAGAATACAACATACATGTAATGCGTCTTGCTTGTCAGTCAGGATGACAATGTAACATGATGATGATGCGACGTGACAGTCTCTTAACAATATGTCATTTGTTTCTTTAAGTGGCTAACGTTAAGAGTTTAAACAAAGGTTAGCTAATTTGCTAGCTTGAATAGTTTTGCTAACAAGTAACTGTCACACAGTCACTGGTGCTCCCTCTCCTCCTGTGCCAAAGAGTGCTCCGATGCTCAGGGTGACGCACCTTTAGTTATTACATTATGCCATTTGTTAGACGCTTTTATCCAAAGCGACTTGCATACATTCAGTTCTGTGGACAATCCCCACAGGAGCAATTTGGGGTGTAGTGTCTTGACTCTTGCCCATTACCATGATTTGTGCAGGGACTTTTATATTGTAAACAATAATAAAACTAGTATCTGAAGTGGAGAAGTACTCTTATATTGTACTTAAGTAGAAGTACCAGAGTAGGAACACTATTACAAATAAAAGTCCTGGATTCAAAATGTGAGTCAAGTAAAAGTTCAAAAGTACTCCTTCTGCATACTGACTCATTTTCTAATATAGTATATGTTTTGATTCATTATTGATACATTAATGTGTTAGTAAAAGTGCAGCTAGTTTGAATGACTTTGTATACGACAGGGTAGCTTGTGAATTTACTCCAGGTATAAATAAAGTCTTATTTAAGAGTTGACCATATTTCACATCATTAATCCAAATCTGTAAGTAACTAAAGTTAGTGGAGTTAAAGTACACCATTAACCTTTAGCGAAAAATGGAAATACTTAAATTCAGTACTTGAGTAAATATGGTCATCTGGTGGTTGTAGCTGATGTGAGACATGCCATTGTGTTTGTATTTTCCATGACAAAGTGAGTATTGTTTCACAGGAATGTGTTATATGTGTTATTTGATATGTTTCTGTAATTCATGTTCTCCTTACTTTGTAATTAACTAGCCTTTTGCTATGAACTAACTACTCTTGTTTTATTCCTACAGGTTAACCAGCACACATCGGCTGCTTCGAAACGGTTTATTCTAGTGGGAATATGGAGCCCAGAGCTGCAGTGAAGGAGCAGTTTTTCATCGTGATACGAGGGAAGTCAAGGAAAGGCTTCTGCCGGGGATGTATCGGTCGTGTGGAGACGGAGACGCCGCTTGGGGAGCTGACGGGGCTGCTGTACTGCGGGGGGAGCAACGCTTTGAATCCCAAGAGCGGAGGCACCGTGAGGAAGGAGGACACCTACTCTCTGACCCGCCACCAGGCCCAGCTGCTGCTCTTCGTTTCCTCTGTGAGCAAACGCCTGGAGCTGCTGTGCAACCCCCAGCTGTTCTCTGCTATCTGCGAGCTGTCTCAGGACGACCTGGTGGTGGTGAAGCACAAGAAAGGATACCTGCCGGGGCTGGTGAAGAACCTGATGCAGATCGGGAGGAAGGAGCACAAAGACGACCTGCACATGCTCGGCTTCGAGGTGGAGTTTGTGGTGGGTAAAGTCTGGTTTATTATTTGCAACATTGGTTAGAGTTATCTAGTTTCCAGTGATGTAAGTAACTTATGGCGCGTTTCCACTGCAGGCCTCGCTCGGTTTGGTTAGGCCTTATTAGGCCCGGCTCACGTTAATGCTGCGCTTCCATTACAGTTTAGGAACTGGGGCAGTTACTATAGTAACGCAGTGTAGGCGGAGCCGTGACGTCATCTTCAATGAGAGCCCCAGAAAAACAACACAGCCGTTAGCTCTTAGCACTCAGAGCTCACAGCTCCTCATATCTGTTCAGAAACTAGACAAAAGTTAAACAAGTACAAACCACAGACTGTCTGTGTCATGGCGAATACAGTCGCTGGTTTATTTATGTCTGTATAGGCCGTTGTTGTGAGTGTGGACGGTCGGAGCATATATAACGTTAGCTTAGCCAAGCTACATTTAGAAAACACGCATTTTAAAAGGGTTTTTCGCCTGCCGTCTGTCTGCAGACTTGTCAAAGCATTAATTCATGGTTTTTACTAACTGGTATCAGTATGTTGTTACTTCGGCATCATTTTGAAACGTGTATTACAATTAAATCCCTGTCAAATATGTTCATCTTGTTGTAGTTGTAGCCCCCTTGCCAGCTATTCTCTCTAGTTTAACATACTCAGCCCGACTCAGCCTGGTTGTTCCTGGCCCTAGAACCACGATTTAGTCGGGCCAGAAAAAAGGTGAAAAAGTAGCCCCGGGCCAAAACTAGGACAAGTGGTAACGCAACCAAAAACGGGCCCCGCACAGCTCGGCACGCTTAAAGCGAGCTACCCGCTGCAGTGGAAACGCGCCATTAGTAGATTTACTCAAGTACTTTACTGAGGGGCACATTTGAGGGACTCTACTACAATTCAGAGGTGACAAGTGTACTTTTACTCCACTACATTTATTTTATACCTTTTAGTTACTTTGCTAGATTTAGATTCATGCTGGGAAATTAAAGTAACCCTTAAATAAGACTTTAGTTACATATGGAGGAATTCACAAAATATCCTGCCGTATACAAAGTAATTCAAACTAGCTGCACCTTTACCAGCTGTGATGTATATTATTATGAAATGGGCCAATCTGGTTTCTCTGGTGCTTATACAGTAAGTGCACACTCGCTTGTATAACCTCAAGAAATGTATTGAGACGAGCAGGCCCGTATCAGTTCAGGTGATCTATGTCTCTTAGATTGAAGATGTCCTAGATAAATGCATGACTCAACAAGTACACCTGAGTACACATGATACGTTATCTGCATTCTGTACATAAGGGTGTTGAGTTTCTGTTTTGTCTTCCTTTGTAGGACAGTGATCAGAATTTGTCCCCCAAGAAACCTCTGCCCCTGTTCAGCGCGGCGGACGTTGTGCAGGTGGTCCCGTCGTACTCGGTTCCCCTCGGACTGCACTGGAAGGACGGACAATCTGGGGGTAAGTTAATAAAGCGATCACAGATTAACTACCTCTTTCAAAATGCATTACCTAACCACAAGTTACTTGGTTTCTGAATTCCTTTCAATAAATATTTTTTGTATGAAAAAGAGCATCCATTCCCCTCCAATCAGCTGCGCTTGAGAGTTCTCACAAGACACATGTGATTCCCACAGCGGTGCAGAAGAAGCTTTCCCAGCATAAACAGGAACAACTGGTCCTGTTCCTCTGGTATTTCAAACATCAGTGATCACGTGGTCCGGCATTTAGGCACATGGTGAACTCTGAGCTGTCTGCATACCTCCTACGTTAACGTTTGCAGTGTTAGCCGGAGGTCAATCTGATGAGTGATGAAATGACGTGTGACTTTCATCCTTCATACCTCGCCGCAGGTCTGAACAGAAAAGCGGTGACGCGCATCAACTCCATGCCGAATATTGGAACTCATGCACGACAAACGAGGGAGAACCTTGCGGAGCAGAATACCGTTCAGGGCCAAAGTCCAAGTGCATCTCATGTGCCTCTGGAGGTGGGGTCCCTGGTGGAGGTGGTGTCCAACTCGGGGGTCACGGTGTACGGAGTCATCCGGTGGTTGGGGGTCCCTGCAGGGAAGACTAATGAATGGGCTGGAATCGAACTGGTACGTTTTTAAGATTGTGGACGGTTTGTTTTCTGTTCTCATTACTGATTGGTTTACGCATTGTTTCAGGACTATGATGTGAGCGGTTGCTCTGATGGGAAGTATGGAAGCCAGCAGTATTTCACCTGCAAAGCGAGCAGGGCTTTGTTTGTTCCCGTCACAAAGTGCACCCCCGACAGCCGGTTCAGCTGCTCCTCCTCAGGAAGGGGGACCTCCAAACCCACAGACACACTTCTAGGTAAGATGTCAGGGATTTGAATATCCATTTACATTCTGCAACACAGGGAAGCACAACGAAATACAGTTGAAGCTTCGGTCATCATGATATACAAGAAAAACATGACACACTTTGCAAACTGTCATCTTTCGAGGTTACAGTATTACGTGAAGATATTACATAAAGCTTCAGCGATGGATGTTTTGCATTACTCTATGTGTTATTTTCTTTTTTTATATTTCACACAGCTCACAACAGAGACAGTTTTGAGGGGGTTTTCATCTTTGGAAAATAGTTTAATGTTTGGTCTGTACAAACCAACCTGAGAACCACGATGTGCTCTTAAAAAAAAAGGAGTACCAACGGATGGAAAAGCCTTGAATGCAGTGGCTACATCATAGAGCATTTTGATTTTGTAAGGGCTATTAACAAACCGACATATATATATATATAATAGCAACAGCCAATGGGAGGCAATCTGGATAATGGCATACCAGGTGAAAAAGATAAAAGATAATAAAAGTTTTTTAAACATCATACATGGAAAATAGGTACCCAGATATAGGTTTTATTATAGAGTGTTAGCGAAAAGGAAGCTAAACGTTATCCTGTTGTGTCACGCCACACTAGTCGTCTGACTTTATCTTCACACCCTTATGCCTCTGGCAGAAGTTATTAAAGAGAAGTTAAGTCAAGCCTGTAACAATGCATGCACTGTCACTAGTCAGTGCGACTGTTATGACAGTCCGGTGCACTTTGGAACACGCAGATTAACTAATAATTATGCACAAATTGTAATTATCCCACCGTGTTTACGCCAGGTGAGAAGCTGCTGCAGAATACTACGTTCCGCACATCTAAAGCTGCCGGTGAAATGATGATGTGTGGGTTTAAACATCATCCCCTTCATGATAGTGAACATGTGTGTTTGCTTGCTGGTTTCAGTTCCTCTGTACGAGGACCCTGAGGAGTACGCCCCTCCATTCCCTGAATCGGAGGCCTTGTCTTTGTTGGTGGGGAAAATGAAGGGGATTCAGGGTCACATCAACTCGTGTTACCTTGATGTCACACTCTTCAGGTAAATCCAGTTCCCCTCGGAGCGTGTGATGCTCAAGTCGCGCTCTGTTCCCAGTGCAGCTCAAATGAACTTGAATGTCATTTTAAAAGCATGCTGAACTCTATTTAGAGAAGTTGATGAAACAAAGTGTTCATCTCTTTTCCTTCAGTTTGTTCAGCTCCTCGGTGACCCTGGATAATATCTACCAGACGCCTGCCGACACGGAGAGACCCATAATGTGCACTTTCAGAGAAATCGTCAACCGTTTGCGCAGGTATGAACTCAAGGTTTTGTTTTTCCAACGCCTTGCATTATCGTGTACTCTGAAAAACAAGAACATAATGACATTTTACATCGGCTTGAGTGGTAAACAAGGACTCTGCGTCCTCATGATACGGGACACTAGCTAACGCACAGTGTGCTTAACACTAGGGTGTGTCCGCTCTGATTGTTATGGTAGATTTCATTGTTCCGAGTGTTTGTGTTTGCCTAATGATAGCTAATGAATATATTGCAGGCAAGGATTTGTGCCGGCTCAAAGTGTAATGAACTTCAGACAACAACTTGGCTGCGACACATTCCGAACGGAGGAGAAAGGTACACACCCTTATCACGCAACAACATATTTCATAAGAAGGTCTTTAATCATTGCGGCATAACATACTGAAGCCTTTTGTTCCAACCTTTGATGCTTTGCCTCACCGCAGACCCGGAGGAGTTCATCACAGTCCTCTTTCAGAAAGTGCTTCGCATGGGCCCTTTGATCAAGCTCCGGTAAGATTAAAGCCAAACGGGTATAAAGGGTGACTTTGGTGTATTTCTACTTGAACCCTATCTTTTCAATTTGTATCCCTAAGTGACTTCTATCAAAAAATGCAAATTTTTCTACATTTTTCTGTAGAGTCCTTCCTGATAGTTTTGTCCGAAATTTGAGGCCCAAAACCAAACCGACCCCTACGCACTTCCACTGTGTAGTCGCACTCTCGGCTGATTGGGGCTCCCGTCTTTCAGGTGCACGGTGTAAATACCGTAGGAAGCTTTGAGACAAACTCCCCTCTCATCAACACCCCTCGGACAGCAAATAATAATTATAATGCAACTCCAACACACTTTAGTGACGCTTCTTTTTTGTAAACGTCTTTTTGTTTCCCATCGGGTGTTTATGAGCTGCTTGGTTTTTGCAGAACTAGAATCAAATGCCGTTTTTTAGACTGATATGATACGATGCGTGATCAAGTCACATGTATGACAATAACCAATGTCTTTTAATTTGTTCAGTTTACTAATCGGTGTATGCACAGGATTGATTGTAAACGGCGTGTTTCATGACGTCAAACAGCATTGCTTCTGGTCAGGTGGTGCAGGTGGTTAGTCGGGACCGATGCACACTCACTGTTGGAGGGCTTGATAGCCCACTTACTCCCCACTTGTTGGTTTGGAGCAGCACTTAATGTCGCGGACCCTCAAAATTGATGTGGGGAGGTGGGTTTGGAATTAGGCCTCTCGGTCATACTTGCCAACCTGGAGACCCCAGAAATCGGGAGCATTTCAAAACCATCGCGGGGGGTGCTAGTGGATCATCGCCGGAGCTGTACTAGATTAACATTAACATGCTTATTGTAGCGGTAAGTGCACTGCCTTGAGGCCTGTAGCACCACCCTTGATGGAGCATAGGTGTGGGCCGGGCCTGTATTTTTCAGGAAAGGAGTGAGCAGGGGGTCGTGTTGTCGATTCTTGTTCAGTTTCTGTGACTATCTTCCTCACCCTCTCAGACTTTGAGTTGCGCGCGCTGCTAAAGAGACGCGCTACCATGGAAACAAACAATGGTGTAGCTGTAGTAAAGTCCGAGTGGAAACAGTCCTGAGTAAATCTGATTTTGTCAGAAATCTTGAGAAATGCGGGAGAAATATGACCCCGGGAGAGGGCAATGAAATCGTGAGGGTTGGCAAGTATGCTCTCAGTGGCAAAGATAAGAAGTTTTAGTTGAGCTACAGTGACGTTTTGGAATTTCACTGAGCAATTTGCCTTGCAGTGAGGCAGCTTTCCCCCTTAAAACGATTTGATAAACGGTTGTACCAATTAGTCACACATAAAACGGTCCAACCTGACAAAACTTTACGAGTTATCTTTTGAAATATGCTTTCCTTTTTTACTGTATCAAGTTACTGAAATTGAGTTTGTTTTTAGATCAGGACAGGACACATGTCAGGGGGCCTACACATTCCAGATCTTTCTAGAAAAAGGACAGATGGGACAGATGCCCTCCGTCCAACAGCTGCTGGACACATCCTGCCTGTCAGGGGACCTCAAGTTTGAAGAGGTGTGTGTGTGTTGGTCTTAAAGAAACCCTGTGGTAATTATCAAGTTATACAGTCATGTTATTTCCGTTCCTTTTCGTCCCTCAGGCGCCCTCCTGTCTAATGGTGCAGATGCCCAGATTTGGAAACAAGTACAAGATGTTTTCTCACATAATCCCCTCCATTGAGCTGGACATCACAGATCTCCTTTATAACTGTGAGGAACAGACGGAAGCACTGACTGGTTTCGTTTAATCAAGTGTTTTCATTGAGCTGATAGATGTTTACTAATCGCTTTCTTTTCCCAACAGCTCCGAGGGAATGCTTCCTCTGTGGGCATCTGGCTGAGTTCGAGTGTCTTCAGTGTCTCCCAGATCCCAAAATGCAGCCGGGGAGAATCAAACCGTTCTGCTCCACATGTAACACGCAGGTCAGCAACAAAGCCCTTTATTATTTCTATTTTTTTTTTCACATAGATATTTTTCTTGAATGTTATTCTTTATAGTCATTTATTTCTATTTTATTGTATTTGTATTCTATTATATACTATAATTGTTTATATATATTTTTTATTTATTTCTATTTTTTATTTATTTCCTATATATTTTATTATATTCTTTTTTTTATAAATGTATTTATTGTATTCCTCTTATATTATAATTTTTCCACAATTTATTGAGCATTTTTTTTTTCTTTCTCTGCACAAGTTTCTCGATAAATTAAATGTTTGTAATTCTTGGTTTTGATTTTTTTTTATCGTACTATAGTCATGTCTTAAACCAGTACAAATTCAAAACTTGACAATTCATCGGATTCTGATTCTCATAGATGTCAGGTATCCTACCATCCAAACCTCTACCTTTTTTATTTCTCCTAAAGGTCCACAGCCACCCCTCTCGGCAGGCCCACTCCCCCAGAGCCCTGCCGGCCCCCGCGGCCTCTGATACTCCGGTCCCCCGACACACCATGCAGCTGTTTGCCGTGCTCTGCATTCAAACCAGCCACTATGTGTCCTTCCTCAAATACGGCCCTGACCCTCACTCCTGGCTCTTCTTTGACTGCATGGCAGACAGACATGGTATGACAGATTTCAGCTTATTTAATATGTTGCCTCTTGGTGTGAGCATCAAATCAATCAAGAGGATTCCTGTATTTACAGGAAAAATAAATGCACACAAAAACTAAGTACAGTGAAAATACATGTAATACAGTTTATTACATTTAAAATGGAGAGCTGTGCAGATTTGAAAGGAGGAGATTATAGAGAAATGTGCAAAATACTCAGAGGGATATGCAGGGCTCGCAGTATTAATATGAGCACAAGTAGCACGCATGATGTGCATTAATGTAATGCATGGTGTTTGTTGGGGCTACACATTGATTTGTTTTATTCAAAAGTGAAACATCTTACTGTTTTCTGTATATGGAGCAATCCTTAGTGTAGTTATTTCTGCTTTTATTTGGAAGGCAGCTTTGGGCACCGGGTGATTAGGTATTTATTGGAGAATGGTGGAGGTAGTAATGGTGCACCAGAAAATAAATGTCTTTTTGACCAGGTAAAGCCTCAGGAAAGGCAGCCGGGCAGGAGAGGTAAAAACATTGTTTGTTGTACTTTTGGATTATTGGAACGCAGAAAATACTCTACACAAAGGATGTTCTTTCCTGGTTCATTTCCCGATGTAAGATTTGCTATCTGGTTTTACAATTTTTCTTCTTGATTTTCCCCTACAGTGTTTTGTGTGGTAGTGGGTACCAGTCAATGTCTCCGGCCTTAGTAGCAGATGGGAAGAAACAATTTGAAAGAACAGATTTGGTTGCGATGGCATGAAACGTTTTCTTCCATTAGTGGCATTGCAGAATAAGAAAACGAGTCATTTTATTCTGATGTTCGTGCAGACTTGTGTTGTTTTTCTAATGGACTGTCCTTTTTACTGATAAGGCCTCTCTCTGACGTCTTTGACTGGCGTTTATCTCTTCGTCAGCTGATGTCTCTAATCTTAAAGACAATCTTTTCGTACCAGGTGACGATCAACATGGCTACAACATTCCTGAGGTCCGAGCTTGTCCGGAGCTGGGTGACTTCCTGTCCCAGCCGGAGGAGGACATGGCCCGCTCCCACCCCTCCCAGACGCCTGAGCTGGTGCGCAGGCTGCTGTGTGACTCCTACATGTTTTTATACCAAAACCCAGCCACGCCACTTTCTAGGTCAAACCACGAGGAGCCCTTGAACTGATTTTGACAGCGGGGACAATACGTTCCTATAACAGTGCCTTCATAACCTTGCATTTCTGCTTAATCTGCAAGATTTTGTGTTGGTTATTGCATCAAAACAATAGGGGCTAAACGGATGCCTTTAACATCATGGGGGAAGTCTATATTATTTGCCTGTTCAGACATTTGACTATGAATTTAAGATGATATTTTGGGCGGTTTTGCCTTTTATGTGAAGGAGGACAGCGTAGGTCCAAATGCCTGATTCTAACCTTGGACGCTGTTTGGCATGGTGCCATAACCACAGCAGCAACACAGGCTCTCCAATCAGAGGCAAACTTTATGCAAATGTGTAAAGAAGGAGAGCAGTCGATGTATAACACTCTGAACGCCACTTTATCTCTTGAATGTCTTGCTGTTGTTACACTGTAATTATCCATTCCAATATTTCTCAAAAGGAAATTATGACATTAGACCATAGCATTAGACACACAAATTAATGTGTTTTATTATTTAGAGTCCATTAAAACACTACGTGACATGTGTTACATTATTTAAACTTGGATTGTCATTGTGACTTTAAACACTGAAGCCCACATGCTTCTTTAGTTGCTGTCTCTTGAAAAACAGAAGACTGGAGTAAAAGTACAGTGTGTACTTTCTATGGTTTTTACTGTAAACTAATGCACTGAGTGCAGATTTGAAAAGGGTATTTTAGTAGATATGTAATATATAGTTTTTATCATTAGTGTAAATAAATCCAGTTGGATATCGGTGAATCACAGAATGTTATTGTACAAGGAATACACACAGAATCTCCTTAAGGAGAGACCTATCATTGTGGTTTTAGCAGCCGTTTACAGTGAAAATGTATATTTTGATCCATTCAATCCACCACATCTAAAGCCTTTTTTTTATGCTGAATATTTATCTAATCTTACGAGGCAATACAAGTGGTGCATTGAACTGTACTTTGAGGGTGGGTGAGCCTTTTCAGGATACATTATGGGCTGCAATGCCCTCTTGTGGCAATCGTCCTTAACTGTGAAAGACTATTTTCTTATCAACACACGGTGTACTGCAGGCCGATCCAAACGGACCAAAATGAACATTATTCTTATCACTGGTGGAATAAATATTAATTAAAAAATAAAAACACAGCAAAACAAAGCTACACTATCATTGTATTATTTTATGACTAGATTAAGGAATATTTTTTAAATACTAGATTGTCATTGCAAAAGTTATGCTGTAGCTATTGTGCACATCATGTCAATAAAGCTTTTTAATCTTGAATAGAGATAGTATTTTGTAGCCCATCAGGACTAAGCACCAGACCTGAGGAGAAAAGGCCTTTCGCTGCAGACCCCCCCCCCCCCCCCCCCCCTCCTCCTATTGGAAAGGCCAACACACATATCCTCCAAAAAAACTCTCAAAACTCCCCTTTTCACTATTTTAACCTTTAATCCTTTACCTCCACTTTCTCCCTCTTGGCTTTACTTGTTTTGTTGTTCTATTCTGTATTTGATGGTAAAGCGTTTGTTAACATTATGTCTTATTATTGATCGATCCCAAATTGGAAATGTTTGTGTTACATTGGCAGCAGGTTAAATAGCATTGCACAGGAGTACAAATAACTTTACAAACAGTATCAATGCTAGAAAGATATACTGTATTTTGGATACACAATATAGTAAAAAAAATAATTTAGACTTAAACCAGTTGGTATGAGACTGAAATCTACTTTGAAAGACATGTCAGGTAGTTATTATTCTGAACCATTCCTTTGAATTTCAGTTTTCCTCGTCAGCTGCAGTCTGAGTCTGTCTGCCTTTGAGTTGTAATGTGATCGGTCCTGTTGGCTCTCAAGGATGTGCAGGATAGGATGGTCTTCTGTTTATGTGTCTAACGCTCTAGACATATAGCTTAATGCGCATATTCATAAGCTGATACAGGGATGGACATACATCTGAAAGGACATACTTCTTTGGACGTGATGTTAATGATATTATTTATCATAATACAAAGAGATAATTTCATCATAGAGTGATTACAAAGAAAAAACAGATAAACAAGTAGGGCTGGAAGCAGCTTGTCCTCCTGATACAAGTACTGTACCATTTTGAGTGACTTTCACTTTATTTTGTTGCTACTTTGTACTTCTACCCCACTACAATTCAGAAGTAAATTGCATACTTTTGCTCAACTTCATTTATTTGATACCTTTAGTTACTTTGCATATTTGGATTAATGCTATGAAATAAAAACAACACTTAAATAAGACACCTGGAGTTTATTCACAAGCTACCCTGCAGTATACAAAGCAGTTAAAATTAGCTCCATGTTTACCAGTTTTGATACCACTTTGATGCATTCATAATTATAATCAAAACATATAATATTATTTTGAAATGGGCCAATTTGCACAATGGGTACTTTTACTGTGGGTAGGCTATGTATATTTTTATGTTGATACTTTTGTACTGTTACTTGAGTAACATTTTTGAATGCAGGACTTCTACTTATAACAGAGTATTGCTTCACTCTGGTACTTCTACTAATAAAAGATCTGAGTACTTCTTCCACCTGTGGAAAAGAGACACAATATATTATATTAAGGAAGATTGTTTATTATTAAAAGCACAACAAATACAGAGAAGCAGTCAATATCAATTGCAATGTCAGGCTCCCTCCAGCAATGCGTGATACATATTATTGGTACTACTTTTACTTGAGTACAATATCTGCGTACTTCTCCCTTCTCTGTACATGTGTTCCTTTCCTGTGTGACCATCGTGGGCCTGAAGCAGAGCAACACGTTTTGTGAAGAGGAGGAGCCACACTGCTCCCTACCATTTAAATTTAAACGCATGCGCAGTAGTCTACAATCGGGACTTACAGCTCTTACACAACTGTGCCTTTCTTCATTCTGCCTGCTTCTCCTCGCCGGTGTGTGGAAACCACTACACGTTTACTCATTTTAGATTTTTAACCAAACCACGCTAAGGAAATGAGTGGGGACCATTCCCACAATGAGGACCAGGTAATGTCATCTATGGTGGCTAATGGGCACCCTTTTATTAGCCTTGATTTGACAAGATAACTTGACTAACTGTGAATAGTGCATGCTAGCGCGCGTTAGCCCGAGTGTGTTTGTAACGATAATACAACTTATTGTGATTATAACAGCATCCTGACACGTCTCATCATGTCTGTATACGTATTGTTAAGGACATGTCCTCTCTGGTTAGCTCTCAGCTTTCACTGGCTACGTATGAACTGCCAGACAAAGTGGGGGTAACGCCACATTTGATTTGGCGTTAGCTTTAGCTGCTGCTAGCCCTTAGCGGCTCTGGTTTCAGCCGTTGATCCATGTTAACAGTCAGCGTAGCATGTTAGCATCGCTAGCATAGTTAGCATGGAAGCTAACAAACTCCCTATGCCAATCCAGCAAGTTCAAAGTTAGTTAGCCGGCTAGTTAGCCTCTACCATATTAAACATCAATCTGTTTTTGATTTTTCAGATTGACGGTGGCTCTCGTTTCAATGGTAAGTGTGTGACACGTTGTTAACAAGTTATAAGAGGGGTTTCTGACATGTATCCACTGATTAAATGGTAGTTCTCAGCAGAGGGCAGAAATGGCGTCCAGAGACTAAGTCCTCTGTCTCACTCTCAGGCGCCTATTGTTCAAAAGGGAGGTCTAATAAAAGCATTTCCGCCAGTTATTTTCTCAATTTCAGTCATTATTGGTACACACCTCGAGGTGTTTTATTAGTTTCCCGTGTCAGATTTGTTTGTTGGAAGGGTTTTAAAGCCATATTTCCCACCTGAAAGTGAGGGTTTGGGGGTTGAGGACTTAGTCTCTGCGCCATTTTCTTTTTTCAGTGTAGCGGCCTGTCTGCTGCAAGCTGAACCCAGGCTGTGAAGTGTGCAGATGGCTGTGTACAGGAGAAATGGGAAGGCACAGTGCTCCGATAAGATCCCACGTAGAGACTAGAAAGGGTCTACAGTTTTTTAATATACGATCGTTAACTCCTTTTTATAGCATAACTTTTTATTATAGCAACTGCGACTTCAAATTCCCACATGCTAGGAGAAAGTGGACCGTTTTTTAAGTTGGATTCTCATTTCAACAGACAGCACATCATTTCATTAACTTTAATGCTTTGTATCTCAAGCTAAACGAGAATATTGGAGGATATGAACATGTTTTGGGAGTTTTATTACGAGAATGTTTTTCAACTAATAACCTATATAAAGCATCACCATATGTCATTCAAAGAAAAAAACATTTTATTTTTAGTCCTGTTGATGTTGTCTAATTGTTTTAGGGTATGAACTCTAAATATTGTCCAAGTTAGTTATGTGTTTCAGTAATATTATTCGGCCCCTTGCAAATAAATGAATCCAGCCACATAGCATTATAAATCTCGGGCTAACAAGTCTACTAAGAAATGACCTAAACATCACCAATCCACTTATTTGGTTTTCATTCATCAGCAATTGGAAAACAAACTACTGGGACCTAAATGACTCTGCATTTTCTTCTAATTATCAGAGAGATTGCTGGATAAATTCCACTCGGACTGGACTTTCTAACTTCAGAGTGCAATGTTGTGTGTTTTTTAAAGAATATAACACCGGCATGTTGAAAAGATAATAACATGTGCATCTGCTAAACGGATTAACTAGCACAAATTGTACTTTTTGTATTCATTTTGGATGGTTTGGGAGAAACTGCTACCACATAAAACATATATTCTGAGATTTAGTTTTTCAGCTGTGAACTGTAGAGTGTAGTGTTGGCCAAAAGTCTGTCAGATTTTCTCTTCAGTGTGTAGTAGGAGCGATCAAATCTTTGAAATGGTCTCTACGAGATTTGGTCTAGTTTTGAGATGACGACCCAACTTATCTCTGTCGTTAAAAAAAAAAAAAAGGAAACCGCAAAATCTTTTACAATAATGCATGTAATAAACAAGGTAGTAAAAGTTTCATTGCGAATGAATGAGTCACTTGTCAAACCACTTTCTTTAGAAACTGTTTGTCCTACACTGGCATTCCAGGACAAAATAGACATTTTTTGGGAGTGCGTTTAGTAGACGAGACTGTGTATTGCCTAATACCCCTGAAGCTGGTAGACTTGATTTGGTGTTTATGTCAAGATTGGGTGTGGGCTCTTTGATTTGGGTAATTGCCTTCTTTTCATACAATAAGAGATTTCTCTTTGCTGTGGTTTACAAATTAAAGAGACTGTTTTGTTCACTGGCATGTTTCAACCTGTCAGATGTTTCATGATGTCTCAAACAATTACCCTTATATGGGCAGTAGGTGGTGCTGTACTACTGTGTAATACATTTCTCAGTCTACATTGTGCATGACATTCAGATAGTGGTGCATGTTCAGACCAATTGTAGCAATTTACCTGGCGTTTTAACTTAGATCAGCTTTGTGGGGGGACAGAGTGTTATTTTGGTTGTCAGTTTTTCAGCCTGTCCACATTAGCATCTGCTTTAGAAGAGTGCACTTTGTTCAATGTGTGCTAATAGCTTCATAATGGTTTCAGCACGAGGCAGGCGTACCATGTAATCAGTCCATTGTTATTGTCATTATCTTTTAATTTCAAGAAGTTGACAAATGTTTTTCCTTTCATAGACTCCCACAAGCATAAAGACAAGCATAAAGATAAGGACCACAAACATAAGGACCACAAGAAGGACAAGGAACGAGAGAAATCGAAGCATGCCAACAGGTACAGGCCGTGCTTCATAAATGCATATTTCTGTCGATATCGGCTCAAAGCAAAAAATATTGTCATAACCACATTTTATGTATTGATTTTCTGAAGGTGAAACGACCTACATTTAATAGTTCTGCTTTTTTTATTTTAGCGATCACAAGGAATCCTCTGACAAAAAGCACAGAGACAAGGAGAAGGAAAAGATGAAGCACAAAGATGGCAGCGCAGACAAACACAAGGACAAGCACAAGGAGAAGAAGGTGAATTGCCATGCACATAATTAATGGAAGAATACACATGGGGCTGTGCTTTTAGGTTTCATCATTATGAATTATTCTGCGATATTAAGCTCTGTCAAGTCATACACTCGTGGCCTGAAGCTATTTAAACTACTAAAAAAATATACAACATACATTTGTCCGTGCATCTTCTGTTTGAATTATGATCTTATCGAAAGGACATAGCAATCAGAATGCCTTTATAGACACTGGATCACTACATGCGTAAACATTGTTTTTTGGATCATGTTGCTTCATTTGGCTAAAGCAGCGAAACAGCAATACGATTTGGTAACTGCTTTTGTTTAAGTGTATACTTAATTGGTCTGCAAGTATGGTGAATGTTGAGGGAAACTGTTGAATAGTGGCAGATTCTTTTGTCATTATTATTATTGTGGGAGGCTGTGGCGCAGTGGAGTAGTGCGTTGATGATCGGATCAGGGGAGCACAGGTTCAAACCCCACTGCAGTCCGCATGTCGTTGTGTCCCTGGGCAAGACACTTCACCCCAAATCGCTCCTGTGGGGGAGCAATTGAATGCCCACAGTACTGAATGTATGTAAGTCGCTTTGGATAAAAGCGTCTAGCAAGTGACGTGTAATTATGTCACTTGTACTTGTATGTATTATTATTATTATTATTATTATAATGTTTGTCTTATATAGTGACCTAGATTGGCTTGTTGGTCCACTATAGCAAACTGGTAAAGATGCATAAACTGCTACCACTCGGAATGATTTTTATGTATAAGAAAGTTAACTCGTAATTATAAAACTAAATTTGACTGACCAACAAAATAACAACATATGCAAACAGCTAGACTGTTATTATAAAACATTTATACAAACATCGTTGTGTTGACCTTTCAGATGAAGTCGCTTGACGGTAAAGTGAAAAAGGAGAACGGCTTTGCCAGGTATGCTTAGACATTTCACTTCAGTACTATATTTATGCTGACGCATTGTAATATGAAGCCACATCACATTTTTTCTTTTTTCTTTTCTTTTTTGCAGCCCTCAAGTAAAGCCTGAGCCCGAGGAAGATTTTTACCACTCGCCTAAAATTGAGAAGACCCTAAAAAGAGAACGTGATGTTGATATTGAGTGAGTGTTCTTTCAGATTACACGTCCTGGATGTCCATGTTTCTGTTTCAAAAGTGTAGTTTTTTTTTTCTTTGACCGCACCTGTAACATGTGTATTTTTTTTTTCTTCCCCCCAGCTCTGAATTCAAGCCCAAAAAACCGAAGATTGAAAATGACAAGAAGGTAAAGAAGCGGAAACAGGAGGACGAGGTTAGCAGAAGGCCAGCTTGGGTTTTCTCTCTAACTTTAAAAACAATGAATCCCCTTTTTCTCAAAGCACAACATCTTTCCTGCTTTTATTTTTCTCTCAAGATGTGAGAAAAATAACTTGAGTTTCTCTTCCCTTTTTCGTTTTAAGGACATCAAGCCCAAAAAAACAAGAAACAAGCCAGGAGTTGCTGATGGTAAAAAGAAAGCAAAGAACGAGCCAGAGGAGAAGTGGAAGTGGTGAGTTGTCTCTGCCAGCTGTACGACAGTTGCACACTCATCAGTATGTGGATGTACTTCGTCTTATTTTTGGATAAAGTAATGTTTTGGTTCTGTGCTATATTCAAATGCCTGATTGGATGTGCTGGTTTGGTTGATCCCAGGTGGGAAGAGGAGAGAGCCACAGACGGCAGCAAATGGAAGTTTCTTGAACACAGTGGGCCCGTGTTCGCTCCGCCTTACGACCCGCTTCCTAATAATGTCAAATTTTACTATGATGGTAAGATTGAACTCTAACAGCTGCACTGTTGAGGAATGTTGTAGCCAGGGTGTCCGCGGGGTTTTAAAAAAGTATTAAAAGTTGATAAATCTATTTAGTGAAAATGAAGGCTATTAAACGGCATTTTCCAAGGTATTACATTTTGTAGCTTGTTTCCAATAAGTATATAAATTGTCCAAAGAGGTTGTATTCTACAGTCTGCCTGAATGTAATCATTGCGTAGGTGTGTAGTGTGATTCTGTGTAGTTTAATTATGGCATCCTGTTGGATTTGACATCATCTGAACCGGACATCGCACGCTCGCTGCTTGATGGCGCGCGAAGGTCCGTTTACGCCATCGTTATGGGGAAATGAAAGTTTGCGTCCAAATGGTTGGAAGATAAGGAGGAAGGACAATCAATACTGTATATAGTAAAGTGTGTCACCAATGTAACCGGTTAAAACTCGAAGTGGCGCTGAGGTCTTAAAATGTTGTGGGCGGTGGTGGTGAAGTCGATAGGGACTTGGCTTGGGAACTGGAAGGTCACCGGTTCAAGTCCCGGCAAGACCAAGTGCTACCGAGGTGTCCCTGAGCAAGGCACCGTTCCCCACACTGCTCCCCGGGCGCCGTTCAAAATGGCAGCACACTGCTCCTAACACTAGGATGGGTCAAAGCAGAGAAATAATTTCCCCACGAGGGATTAATAAAAGTCCATCTTATCTTATGTATGGGAAGGGTCTTAAAAAATGTCTTAAATTTGTCTTCAGGATTCCTGCATACACCCTGTATAGCATGTCAACGTGGTACCAAACGCACCTATGTTTGCATATTTTAGGTAAGCACATGAAGCTGAGCCCAGAGGCAGAAGAGGTGGCCACGTTCTTCGGCAAAATGCTCGACCACGATTATACCACAAAGGAAATCTTTCGTAAAAACTTCTTTAAAGATTGGAAGAAGGTAGGAATTCAATGGAAGTATAATCTGTATAAAATCTTGGTAAATGAAAAATAAATCTGTTGTTAAAGCGCGTCATGTTTTGCTGATGCAGGAAATGAATGCAGAGGAAAAGGCTAAGATAACAGATTTGAAGAAGTGCAACTTCTCCGAGATAAACGACTACTTCAAGGCTCAGTCTGAAGCCAGGAAGGCCAAGACAAAGGACCAGAAACTGGTAAGCTACTACATGTTTCAAAGTAGCATTTGTTATATTTGTCAACAGTACAGGTCGATTAAACTAAAAACACAAGGCAGTCACCTTCGTTACTACTTGTTTAATTACATAGTTGTCTATCTGATTACATGGGAATCACACCATCGACAGTTGAGGGTTGGAGATCTGAAAAAATGTAAATCCTTTCAAACGGCGCCCATTCAAACATGGTACATAACAACAATAACTACACATAAGTGAAGTTGGCAGACCTCAACATCTGCCACACTTTTTCATGTTTTTTGAATACCAGAGGATTCAGTAAGGGTAGCTTGCCACTAGGGCTGTATCCGAATATTCGTTCGTTGGAGTACTATTTCAATTTCGTTTTTTGAATTTATTGAAATCTCCAATATCAACGTAAGAGCTTGTGCCTCTTCGGGGGGTGCTAACACTTAACCATAAACTTTATCGTTTACTTTCTCCGTCTTTATTTGTAGATATGACTTTTCTCCGTCACGTTGTTTCCATAGCAGCAACAACTTCCTGTCAACCGTGCTTACTCTCCTTCAAAATAAAAGAATGCCCATACAAAATAGGAAGCCAAGCTAAATTACACTTAAGACATATACAACCGCAACGAAAGTAACAAACGCGATGCAATATCCTTTTCAATTTCAAAGAACACAAATTGGGTTGTATACATTAACAAATGACTATAAAACAACAATACTGTACAATAACAAAATGAATGCCGTGAATAAACCGAAATACACGTGTTGAAGCGGTTCGCTGCTGATTACTACCGAATATCCGGAGACAGCCCTACTATCCACAAGATAAATAATTCACCAACTAGATGTATTTTACCCCCAAGTCTTCGTCTTGTCTTAGATGTCCATATTAAATTCCCTGTATTTTCACAACTTCAATCCAGTTTAAGTCTTAATTGTCCTACATCAAGGTAAACTCGGTTTTTTTTTTGTCGATGAACACGGAGGTTTTTTTATTTTTATTCTTGTAAAGGACTTTATGGTCTCTTTGTGGTCATCAAACATTGCTTATCTATGAAGTCATAAATGGTGTCAAATGTGCTTCTCCAAGTAATTTTGGACCCGTATATGTTCATCAACATTCTAGTTTTGTCAACAAGATAAAACGATGGTTCTTATGTTTGGTCTTTGTAGAAATTAAAGGAAGAGAACGAGCGCCTCCTGCAGGAGTACGGCTTCTGCATCATGGACAACCACAGGGAGCGCATTGCTAACTTCCGCATCGAGCCCCCGGGTCTGTTCCGAGGCCGTGGAGACCACCCGAAGATGGGCATGCTCAAACGCCGCACCCGGCCCAAAGACATCATCATCAACTGCAGCAAGTGAGCGAACGCCTGGCTGCTGTTGCTGCGGGATGTTTTACGAGAGTGCAACGACTAAATGTTTATTCTTTCCTCCTAGGGACTCCAAGCACCCCCATCCCCCTCCAGGCACCAAGTGGAAAGAGGTTCGCCATGACAACAAGGTGACCTGGCTGGTGTCGTGGACGGAGAACATCCAGGGCTCCATCAAATACATCATGCTGAACCCCAGCTCCAGGATCAAGGTGAGCCGGGTGCTGCACTTTAAGGGCGTTTTCATAATTCAGTCCTCTGTGAGCTGAACGACGTACACTATTCAACTTTAAGTAGCATCGAGTCCTCGGAGTGTAGGAGACAAAATGCTTATTGAGCCTGTTTTTTATTGTTCATCATCACTTCCAAGAATCCATTTTATGGCCTTTCTTCCATCTGCTAAGGGGTTTGCTCGGCTTTGAGACAAAGGAAGTGAGCTAGGCTTGGAAATGGTCTATTGACTATCAGGTCCCTCTTCAGTGATTTCATTATTTTCTTTGATAAACATTGTTAAACATCCCTACAGTGCTGACTTATTTGAAACCTGTCCCAGTGTCAGCCCTAATGTAGCCTCCTAGCAGCTATATGAAATGTAGTCGCTATAGAGTTTGTTGCCGTTACTCGAGACACTTCAATCTGTAAAAAGTGAGACTACAATGATTACCTGCTGTGCTGTGCAGCAGCTACTAACTACATTTCGTGTTCATATTGTGACTGTCGACACAAACATGGCCCCATCTAATTCATTAGTCACTCATTCGTCTGTCTACAGGGCGAGAAGGACTGGCAGAAGTATGAGACGGCTCGCAGGCTGAAAAAATGTGTGGAACGCCTCCGAACCCAGTACCGCGAGGACTGGAAGTCTAAGGAGATGAGGATCAGACAGAGAGCCGTGGCACTCTACTTCATCGACAAGGTGAGCGACACGAGCACTATTAACATAGTCTGTACTCTATGTAGCTTTGGGGAGTTCATGGTCCTGTAATTCCTTTTTAAATACTCGTGAGTGGGGTTTAGCAGGTGCTTAAACGCTGGCCTGCAGTCGGAGGGAATGTCTTTTGTTAATCCGGCTGTCCTGATGTGCTCTAGCTGGCGCTGAGAGCGGGTAACGAGAAGGAGGAAGGAGAGACGGCCGACACCGTGGGCTGCTGCTCTCTGAGAGTCGAGCACATCAAACTTTACCCAGAGAACGACGGACAGGAGTTCGTGGTGGAGTTTGACTTCCTGGGTAAAGACTCCATCCGCTACTACAACAAAGTCCCTGTGGAGAAGAGGGTAAGGACAACACTCTGAACCCAGAAACAACCAGAAGGATCTGAAAATCATGTTTTCTTTTTAAATAATCAATGTTATCATGAGATGAGAAGTTAATGTGTGCTTATAGAAGTAAAAGATCAAAGCTTAGAAGTGTGATGGCTTATCAAAATGACTTTATTCTACACGTCTCATTAATAGATGCCATCAAAGCTAAACATGTTTCCTAACCAGATTCAGTGTGAAAACCTTGAGTAAAACATGTTGTATTTATTTTCTTCCTCTTTAGGTGTTCAAGAATCTCCAGCTGTTCATGGAGAACAAGGAGAAGGATGATGACTTGTTCGATCGCCTGAATGTAAGCAAAACAACGTGTGAAATGAAACTGTAAAAACGTCGCTGTATACATTTATTTTTGCCAGTTGATTGCATATAGAAAAAGACGATAACGGTGTTCTTGTGGGAATTAATGACTATAATTTCTTTAACGTTCCCCTCCAGACTTCTGTTTTGAACAAGCACCTTCAGGAGTTGATGGACGGACTGACCGCCAAAGTCTTCCGTACCTTCAACGCCTCCATCACCCTGCAGCAGCAGCTCGTGCAGCTCACCAGCGGTACGGCTCCACCTGCTCCCAGTTTCTCTAAAACCATGTGACTACTTTAGGAGTCATTGTGCATCCAGTAAACTCCTTATCCTTTCTCTCTCTCTCTAGCTGATGAGAACCCCACGGCCAAGATCCTGTCCTACAACAGGGCCAACAGGGCTGTGGCCATCCTGTGTAACCATCAGAGGGCTCCACCAAAGACCTTCGAGAAGTCCATGCAGAACCTGCAGGCTAAGGTTAATATGAGTTATTTTTCTAATACTCTTAAAGACTAATCCTCAGGGTTCGTACGGTCATTGAAAACCTGGAAAAGTCATGGAAATTCAAAATGCAAATTCCAGGCCCTGGAAAAGTTCTGGAAAACAATATTTTTCCCAAAGTTTTGGAAAAGTCATGGAAATGTAACTAAAGTTGCGTCAAATATAATTTACATTTTATCTAATCGCCAAAATAATCTGCGGTCGCGAGCTGTGTGCTCGAGTCTTCTTGCCTGTCGGGCCGGCTGAACTCTGCAGCTCCGGGATGAGGGTCAGCTACATTATCTACGGTGCGTTCGTTAACTGTGCGGAGTCACTGCGGCACAGACTGAGCCGCTGGTGAACAGCTGTTAGAACGGGCCGTTCAGAGCAATATCATTTAAAGGAATGGTCCACTCATTAGATAATTAATCAAAACTTCAGTATTTAGTGAAACGTTATGTCTAAACCATACCCTGAAGAAATCAGCGATATTCCCCGGTAAATAATGATTTTATAGCTCTTTTTTATCAAGACCTGTATATTCCGTCTGGCCGCCGCCATGTTTGCCATTTTCAGTAGTCACGTGATGGTCGTGACGTCATCCATGCGTTCACTTTGTCAACACACGGAAACATGGTGAAGTATTTCAGTTCGGACTCGTCAGCAGAGGAACAAGTTTTGACCAATGTGAAGAGATTGGATGGGGGAATTCATCCATACATATCAGTATGACAATACGACACCCTCTGTCCTAAGACCCTCTGTCCTTAGACCCTCTGTCCTTAGACCCTCACATCGTACAAGGAAAAACTTCCGAAGAAAACCCCCAGTTTAAAGGGAACATGGGAGAAACCTCAGGGAGAGCAACAGAGGAGGGATCCCTCTCCCAGGACGGACAGACGTGCAATAGATGCCGTGTGTAAATTGAAAAGATAATACATTTGCAACATAGGTAGTCCAAATGTTTGGAAATGCATGTGTGTATAATGGGAAGATGATATAAGATACTATATGTATGCATGTAGTACCACCCTTGCTAGCGATTCCCTCTCTAGTTTAGCATACTCAGCTTCGTTGTCCCTGGCCATAGAATCACGATTTTATGGGGCCGGAAAAAACTGGGGTAAAATACACACTAGCCGGTACTACGCTATATGGAAAGGCCACCAAAAACTGTCCTGGCCTGGACGCTAAAGGACGTTAAAACAGGGCTAGCCGCTGCAATGGAAATGCGCTATAACATACCTTATTCTTACTCCGAGCACTACTTCTGCTCCTCCGTCGCTTCACACTTGCAGAGGGCGATTTCTCAACTGGCCGAACTGGTGTCCTGGTCGGTGATGACACCAGAAAGACCGATGGTACTGCATCTCCATTGAGTAATGGTTGTTCTTTAAATCCCATGTTATGTTTTATCATACTCTCAGAGTAGTCGTCCGGAAATTTGAAATGTTCGCTGCATACATGAGCCTGTGAATCTTTCGGTTCGGGCCGGCCACATTTCGCTAGCCACTGCCTCCGAATGTACTTCTTACGCTTACCTTTTGGCAACAGATGGAACCGAGCATTCCGTGGATTGTTCCTATCAGAATTGTGGCAATATTTCGCGATACAGTGAGGCATATTTGAAGAGAGAAACTACAGTAAATAACATGGAGATCAACGTGTCTTCGAAAACCAAACGCATGGTTTACGTCACGTCCGGAAAATGGCGGCGCCCACAGTGTTGTTATTTCGGTATATAATCAGTTTAAAATCACTGATAATGTCATCGGATTAAAAAAAAAGAGAGAGAGACTGGCAGAGACTGGTCTGTTTTATCGGATGATAATTATTTAAAAATGAGTGTCATACCATTCCTTTAAGGAATCGTTGAGTGAGTGAGCGAGCGACCTAGCTAGCTAGCTAGCTAGCATACATTGTCACTATCTGCTAACGTTAGCTTTAGCCTTCGTTTTCTAATAGTTTTTTTTCATAGGCTATAAACAGAGGTGGTATAAGGATAGATATTGTACTAGAGTAAAAGTAGAACTACTCAGATGTTGTACTTTAGTAGAACTACTCAGATGTTGTACTTTAGTAGAACTACTCAGATCTTGTACTTTAGTAGAAGTACTCAAGTCTTGTACTTAATAAAAGTATAGTACTCAGATCTTGTACTTGAGTAAAAGTAGAAGTACCAGAGTGAAGGAATACTCTGTCACAGTAAAAGTCCTGCATTCAAACTGTTCCTCAAGTAAAAGTAGAAAAGTATCGGCATCAAAATATAGTTAAAGTATCGACAGTAAAAGTAGTCATTGTGCAGATTGGTCCATTTCAGAATAATATATATGATATGTTTTATAATGGATCATGAAAGTGTTCTCAAAGCTGGTAAAGGTGCAGCTAGTCTGAATGACTTTGTAGACTGCAAGGTAGCTGGTGGATTTACTCCAGGTGGAACTAAAGTCTGATTTAACACTTGGTGATATTTCACATCTGTGAAGTAACTAAATGTATTCAATACATGTAGTGGAGGAAAAGTACACCATTTACCTCTGAATTGTAGAGGAGTAGAAGTACACAGTAGCAAAACATTGAAATACTTAAATAAAGTACAAGTATCTCAAAATTGTACCCACGTATAGTACTTGTTGAGTTTACTTAGTTACATTACACTTACATTTTCAAAATGCTCAACAGTGCAGCCAAAATTATAAACTGACTGCTACACGATTAAAATAAATGTTTTTATATATTTCTATTAGATGTGACTCTTTGGCGTTTCTGTTATTATTACCTGCTGCTTTAGAGCCGATATTCCGTGGGGTCAGGGCTCGGGTCCTTGTCACCTTTGTCATACCTGATGAGTTTGCATCCCTGACTACAGTTGCTTTAGCGTCTAGAAGCTAGTAAGCCTACTATTTGATTTGTTTTAGATGGGCACAACATGTTTCATATGCAGACCTTATTTTCCTGTTCCATGTTAAAATAAAACATTTTCAGTGGTAATTTTTTTTTGGTCATGGAAAATTAGGTAAAGATCATTGAAAAGTCATTGGTGAAAAAGTGTATGAATCCTGAGATGGAGCTTAGTTTAGAATTGGGAGGGATGAAACCCTCTTCAATGGGCACACATGCAGCGCACACAGTGACATGTGTTCTCTACATTTAACCCATCCTAGTACCAGGAGTCTAGTCTAGTACCAGGAGTCTAGTATAGCTAAGTTCTGCCGATAGGAGAGGACGCTGGCGTGGTTTGTTCGCCGCTTCTCCACCGCTATCCTACTTTCAGTTTGTGTTTGTGCACGCTCCTTCCACTACTCCCCTTTTTCAACTATTAACAAGCTCCTCAACTATGGGATTAGTTTTGTATCATGAAGATAAAGCAACACTTTCTCAGAATAAAGCAAAAACTATGCGCTCCCTCATTTTTTGTTTTCGATTCTGACACAAACATCCCAGGTGGGTGTGACTTTCAGGGGTGCGTCACCATTGGCTACTCAGTTTTTGAGTGACAGCCCACTACACCACAGATCATACAGTGCAACTCATGCAGCAAACTCCGGATTCCACTCGGCCACGTTGGTGTCTGTGTCTCCTGGGGAGTTTCATGAAAATATCGGACTTATCTTATGGATTGCTGTGCATTATACTTTATTCCAACTTATAATATTTATATAACTAATATTTTAATACCTGAATACATGTATTTTCAAGCTAAAGGTGATACACACTGTATACTATTATTTTTTTTTTCAAAAACATGTTACATTTCAGAAGCATTTATTGCTATGTTTAGGACAAACAATTAAAGACTGCTTTAATTGAACAAATTATACAATATAAAAGTGGCAGATTTGCTTTATTAAACAGACCAGACCTAGGCTGCATACCAGCTCACATCTTACTATGTTGGTCTGAAGAGCTGAAGCATTCATACACAATGGATAAAAACTGTTGTCTCATTCTATATCCTGTGTGAAAATGATATATTTGACATACTATTCCTGAGGAAGATATGAATAATCAACAGATTTGAATGGAATCTCTACCATTTTCATGTAGAATAAAGACGAGAGTGATTATACAAATTACATTTATTGAAATTTGAACCAGAAGATGAAGTCTCAAAGAATGTTTTAAAGGTCACATGTCATGGTCCTTTCTACTGATCATAATACCATTGTTGAGGGATATTACAATAGAAAAATACTGTGCAATTTTCCAAACTCACATTGTTTCGCATACAGCATCTCTGTAAACTACGTGTATTCACTCTCTCCACTAAACGGCTCGTTGGAGCTCTTGCCCCCCTCCCTGTGAGCCCAGTGTGCTCCGATTGACCAATCCACAGACTTCCTCACACACACGCAGCTCAGCTGATGTCTCCTCCGGGCTGCTGCTGATAACAGACAGTTGCGATCGAGGCGAAATTCTCTCTGCAGACCCATTCTCACAGCGTTTATCAACCTTTTTCTTCTCAATATCAAGCCACACTGATTGTTTTTACTTCGGCTGAGACTTTGTGTGTGCTCAGGGTGATTCACAACGTCCGATTGTTTCACGTTGTGAATTGCGCTAAGCTCCGTGGAGGTGTGATTTCCTTGTTTAGCGATACACAGCCAAACTCACCCTGAGCACACACAAAGTCACAGCCGAAGTAAAAACAATAAGTGTGGCTTGATATTGAGAAGAGAAAGGTTGATAAACGCTGTGAGAATGGGTCTGCAGAGAGAATTTCGCCGCGATCCCAACTGTCTGTTATCAGCAGCAGCCCGGAGGAGACATCAGCTGAGCTGCGTGTGTGAGGAAGTCCGTGGATATTCAATTTGGACCAATCAGCGGGGGCTTAACGTAACGGCTCCGCGGATTGGTCCATTTCGTTCCGGTTGCAACATGACGTCCTGATGTACCCGGAAGAATCAAATGGATGATGATGTTTCACCAACGAGGCGTTTTGGGGAGTTCTTCTCTGTGTTAGAGTTTTACTCGCTACATGGTGTACTTTGAGGGGTTTGACTCTGCACACCGTTTACATGCATAAAAACCTTCATAACACACAAGGGGACGGGTAATAACCGGAAAAGCATGACATGTCACCTTTAAATAAAAGGACCTAAAACCAAAAGGTGGATAATAATAAAATCTATTAAATGTAAAGACATTTGGTTACATTATAATTATTATACATTTGCTTTCAAATTCCCATCCCTAGTTGCAGTGTATTATTTCAATTTTGCTTTGGAGGATTGAGAGGAAGCATTCACACTGAGGTGGTGAAGGAGTTGGAGATGTTATCATGGGGTTGAGTATGGGATTAGTTTTGTATCATAAAGATAAAGCAACACTTTCTCAGAATAATGTAATGTAAAGACATTTGATGAAATGACACTGAGCCAGTGATGACAACGCGTGGATGAAGCTGGTGCAGGTCTTTCTTCATGCCCCCCCTCCGTGCTGTCCCCTCAGAGGAATTGGGAAAACGGGATAAGACTCTGGACGCCACGCTGTCTCAATGATCCACACTGTGAATATGAGAGGAAGATAATGTTTTAGGAAATTAAAAATATGAAGTTAACAAATAAAACACAGCTCAGGGGCATCATTGTAGGTTTTCCTACAAAGTTAACTCAGCCTCCATTGATTTCCATATAAAATTAGCGTGTTAATAAAATAAGCTATCATGGCTTATACTCAGGGCCGCCCCTGGCCAACTTGGGGCGACATTGTGAGATGAGGCCACCCCCAACCGACAGGAGTGAAAACATTTTTTTTGGAAACAAAGTAGGCTACTTTGCAAATATAATTCCTGGTTATTATTATTATTATCAACAGTTACTTTTTTATACAGTGAGGTAAATGGTAAATGTGCATGTATGCGTTTACAGGTGAATACGTCTGCATTTCCTGCCAAATACTAGCCTCAAAAAGATTAAAATATAATTAATGCAAATAAACTACTTCTAATAATAATCGTAATCAATTCAATAATATAAATACTATATTTTATTATTGTAATATAGTCAAGACAAAACATGCTTATGACATGCTCAAAAACTGATATTGCTTAAATCTGTATTCTAGTTCCCTCTGTCAGCAATGTATCAACAACTACACACACATTTCTATCAGTATTTCTCTGTGTTGTGGTTGACATGATGATGACTGCAGGAGTTAAGGGGAGAGGCTGAGCATCACCATGAAATGTGCAAATTGACATAAAAATGAATGATGCCCCTTTCACACCAGCGCCTTTTCAGCTCCGGCTCGGAGCTAGAGCCTGAAAAGCGCCGGGTTTTCCAGTTCACACCGGAGCTGCGCCGGCTCTTAGCTCCGGAATCCGCTTCATTTCCAGCTCCAAAAAATTGTCGGTCCAGAGGAAAGAGCTTTGGAGCTAAGAGGTGACGTCGCTTACGTCTCTCTTACGTCGAGGCGTGCAGGAAACTAAACCCACCTCCCATGGGTCGACTGTCATGCCTGCCTACAAGCAGTAGTGCCTATAAACACACTTTATAAAGTCAGGCAACACTAACCAGGCTTCGTGTGATTCTGTTTATTTGTACCTTACTTTGACCATCCGTTCGCTGTTATCGATCATTGTGGAGAGAGGCAGACGTGTTGTTTTGTTGCAGCTATCGGATGCAAGTAGTCAGTTTAGCTTCGGTTGCTATGCTAACATCACCCGTTTTATACCAGAGAAACTTTCATAACAGCGTTGTGATACCAAACAGTGTCAATTCAGACTGACACACATTCACTTAGGCTAAGGGGAACTGGGGATATGCATCAGCTGCTTGTGTGAGTCGGACCGTGAATACTTTAGAGCGGCCGCTGCAGTGTGAGCTAACCGGGAGCTAACGGGAGAATAAACTCCCGTGGAAGAGCAGCACTGCAGCGGTCGGTAAATGCTGCAGAAACACATTAATAAACAATGAACCACGGCACTCTGGAGAAAAGTATAAGGTTGGAGAAGTCGTTATTCAATTTATTCTGGCTTCGTGTGATTAAAAGCAACACGATCATCGACCCGACGCAGTTGTTGTTGTTGTGAGCTGCCGTTGGGGGGCAAATCAGCGATGTAAACGGTGACGTCATGACGCAGCTCTGGGGCGCCAGTGGGCGGTGTGCACAGAGCGGGAGCTGAAAAGGGAAACTGGAGCTGAACCAGAAAAGCTCCCGCTCGGAGCTAGAAACTGAAAAGCGCTGGTGTGAAAGCCGCATAAGAGGGGAACAAATGCTCCATGTTTTTTAAGCTCTAAACTTTAACTGTTATGTAAGCCAACTAGACAGACAGTGTATCACTCTTCCTCCTCTACATTAGCAGATAAAAGGCATCACATACTTCAATGAATGTTAAATAAAGAATGCTGGAAATAACTGCATCTCCATTAGCCTGTATGCTCTGCAGAGACTGCCTTCTTCATGTCGTGAATTGCAGCTGATGTTTTAATTTGGCAATTTGACTTATACAACATTTACAAGTTGTACATTTGACTCATACAATAACCCACCTTCGAGTGATGCTCTAGTTTCTTCATGTTTTGTTTTTTCACCGACATCTCTTCACCTGCACTAGTGGCCGTATCAAAGCCGTGATCGGTCAGATGTCGGTCAGATGTCGATTCATTGCAACGGTGTCGGGTTACAGACGTGCTCCCCTTGTCACCTCACACTCTCGCGGGGGGGGAGAAGTGAGCGGAGAACTGCGCACAGCAGCTGAGGCCCTCTGGGCGGGGCCCCATGCAGCCTGCGTGATTGGCCTGTAGGGAGGGGCGGCCCTGCTTATACTTGCATATCAAAACAGAATCATGAAAGCCTGTTGGTAGAGTCAGGCAAACGAGTGTGTGCGCCGGTGTCTGAACGCTCACTCACTGCTAGCTATGTAGCTAACTGTTAGGCTACTTAGCTTGCATTGTTATGGATCTAAATGTAGAAAAAGCTAACTTTCATAGCACAGCTTTACTTCTCACTTAACACAATAAAGAAACATACCGTACAGACATCAATTAATCTCCATTAACAACTCCAAATCCCCCACAGCCCACCGTCAATCATGGCGTCCCTCAGGGTTCTGTACTTGGTCCCCTTCTGTTCATCATCTACATCCTCCCAATTGGACAAATCCTCCGTCAACACCAATTCCAGTTTCACTGTTATGCTGATGACACACAGCTCTACCTCTCAACAAAATACATTTCTCCAACCACACATTCTCAGCTCAGCACCTGCCTCACTGACATTAAAATGTGGATGCAAAACAATTTTCTAAAACTTAACTGTGACTAATCGGAACTTATAATCATTCAACCAAACTCACTTACCCGCTCAACCCAAGATTTTTCTCTTACCATCGATGGCTCCATTGTCAACCCCTCCACTCACATCCGTAACCTTGGCATCATCCTCGACCCCACCCTCACGTCAACCAGGTAACAAAAAACGCATTCTTCCATTTAAAGAACATTGCCCGCATTAGACCCTCCCTCTCATCGACCGCTGCTAAAACTCTGATCCATGCCTTTATAACTTCCCGACTGGATTACTGCAACAGCATACTTTTTGGATCACATGATCACAAACTTCAATATGTCCAAAACTCAGCTGCCCGCTTGCTCACCTCCACCCGACGCTCCGACCACATCACCCCTATCCTCCATGACCTCCACTGGCTCCCCATCAAACACCGCATTGACTTTAAAATATTACTTTTCACTTTCAAAGCCCTCAACAACCTTGCCCCCCCCTACCTCTGTGACCTCATCCAACGACACAACCCCACCCGTCGCCTCAGGTCTGCTGAAGCTAACCTACTGCAGCCCATCAGGACAAAGCCTCCGGACCTGGGGTGACAGGGCCTTCGCAGCAGCCTCCCCCACACTCTGGAACTCCCTCCCCAGCCACGTCAGATCCGCCAACACTCTCACACCATTCAAACAATCCCTCAAAACTCACCTTTTCACTCTTGCCTACAACTCCTAATCAACTAACCCCTTGCCCTTATTCCTCCTAGCTTATCACTTTCTACTTTTGTTATTATTTTGTTTTACTAGCTTGTAAGCGCTTTGAGCCCCAGGAAAAGCGCTTTATAAATATAATGTATTATTATTAGTGGAGTCTAGTCTAGTACCAGGAGTCTAGTCTAGTACCAGGATTCGAATCTAGTACCAGGAGTCTAGTCTAGTACCAGGAGCAGTGGGCAGCTGTCGCCCGGGGAGCAATGGGAGTGAGGGGGGAAGGGGGGTGTCACCACGGCAGGGCAAGAGGTGAACTGGGACCTCTCCAAGTAGCAGTCCACACTCCATACTTTAGGTCTGGTCGGGGAGTTGAACCGGCGACCCCACAGATCCCAGTCCAATCCCCTACTGACTGAGCCACTATCTTTATATACCTTTATTTGTGGGTTCCATTGAAATGTCTCTTGTCAATAGTTTAAAGTTAAATGAAGGATTTTCCATCTCCAAATGATTAGAAATTGTATGAATCTTTTTATAGAGTTATCCTGCTTTTCTGTTTCATCACTTGTTTTAGTTTTCTGTTTGAGACTAATCCGTTTTTTTTTCTTTAGATCGATACTAAAAGGGACCAGCTCGTTGATGCCAAGAGAGACGTTAAGAGCTCCAAGGCAGACGCTAAAGTACGGAGAGATGAGAAATCCAAAAAGTAAGACTCTAAAATGTTTTCTCTGGTCAAACGTCTTCCTTCCAGCTCAGCCCTGTTCTCCAGTCCTGACCTGTGTTGCTCTGCAGGTCTGTGGAGGCCAAGAAGAAGGCTCTGGAGCGGATAGAGGACCAGCTGATGAAGCTGGAGGTGCAGGCGACCGACCGCGAGGAGAACAAGCAGATCGCTCTCGGCACCTCCAAGCTCAACTACCTGGACCCTCGCATCTCCGTGGCTTGGTAAGATAATGTTGAAAAGTTGTTCTTAAAGAGTCCTTATTATTTTCTCTTCCTGTAGAGCAGGGGTGTCAAACTCAAATACACAGTGGGCCGAAATAAAAAATGGGTACTAGTCGAGGGCCGGACTGGTTCAATGTTTATTGGAACCTAGAACTAACTAAGCTTAAATTATTGCCTATAAAAACAACATTAAACATTAAATAATCAGTTGCATTCATTTCTAATGGCTCTATCTGCAGCTTTTCCGGAGACATTTCTTATGATTACATTTTCCACAGGCCAACAACAGCTTCAACAAAACATTTCCCTCAAAGAACAAACCAAACATGCCCTGTTGTCGTGAGAGAAAAAGTACATTACATTTAGCTGACGCTTTTATCCAAAGCGACTTACAATAAGTGCATTCGACCAACAAAATACAAACTTGAAGAAAACAGAATCATAAAGTACATCAGGTTTCATAGAGCAAAAACATTTCAAGTGCTACTCAACTGGCTTTAGATAAGCCAGTCCTTAATTAGTATATAAGTGCTTTGTTAATAGTTCTATCGCTCGAAGTGGAGTCGAAAGAGATGAGATAAGTGCAGAAGGAAACATCCATTGAACTCAGTTTGCTGCTCTGTGATGCTAGCTCAAGCCAGAGACTTGGCATCTCATCTTGGTGCAAGTTCATCAATGTTTTGGCTCAGGCTCTGAGCTGAGGAAACCCTCAGGATTGAGGGAAGGTGTGCAATATACCGGCGGGCCAGATCTAATAGTAATTAAAAATTATCCTGCGGGCCAAAATTAAATCCACCAAGGGCCTGATTTGGCCCCCGGCCCTTGAGTTGGACTGTAGAGTGTTATATAGGTTTGTGTGCATGTAAATGGTCTGCAAAGGCTGAAATCCCAGAGTTCGGTGTTGGCTAGCGCTCCAACAAATTGTACGTCATAGTCTAAGGCCCAGCTAACCAATCAGAGCAGACTGGGCTCTGGTTTCAGACAAAAGCAGTATGAGAAAGATGAAGCCCTTTTTGAACATTAAAGCATGAAAACATGTCACAGCAGAGGCACAAAATACAAATAGGAAGCTGTAAGAAGGCAGTATTATTTCATCTTTAAGATCATTTCTGAAACGTTAGCCTTGAGAGATCCATTTGAAAAGGGGAGATGAAGGTGAAAGGTCACACTAGGTTGTCAGGTTAGGGACCAGAGGCGGGATCAAACCCACGTCTGCTGTAGCATGAACTGAGCCCCAGTACAATGACCCAAACTATTCAACCTTACCTGCTTCCTTTTTTAATAAGACACCTTTTCTTTTGTCTCCCAGGTGTAAGAAGTGGGACATTCCCGTGGAGAAGATCTACAACAAAACCCAGCGCGAGAAGTTTGCCTGGGCCATGGACATGGCAGAGGAGGACTATGAATTTTAAAATCCGTTTTAAAATGTGGTTTTATCTATGACACACTCGTTTTTTTTATCGGATACTTGTTTTTTAGCTTAACCGAACTTCGCTCGATGGCCAGACCCCGATCAGGAATTTCCGACAGTTTGAGCAGAGAAAGCAGCGATGGAGGAGGAGGCCATCATGACGTGGCAGAAGGGGGTTGTGGGTAGTCTTAAATGCCTGATCTGAGATCAGGCATCAAGGCTGAACTATACCCTCGACCGAGCACCAAGGCTTTAGCCCCCGTAAGTGGAAGATCTTTCTACCTTCTTGTCTCTCTCCCTCCGCGGGGACGATGCCTGACGATGCCTGACCTCTGAACTCTGTGGTCCTATAGCTACTGTATTCAGCAAAAAAAAGGCTTTGTATAATTTTAATTTTCTCTGTTCACTTGCTTTGTATTTTAGCCCTCCCATGTATTATTAATGAATTCTATATTTTGATAGACAAAGTTAAATCAAATGAATTCCTTAACTACACCCACGCGCCTTTCGAGGAAATGGAAATGTGAGCTTGAGGTGTGTGTGTGTGTGTGTGTGTGTGTGTGTGTGTGTGTGTGTGTGTGTGTGTGTGTGTGTGTGTGTGTGTGTGTGTGTGTGTGTGTGTGTGTGTGTGTGTGTGTGTGTGTGTGTGTGTGTGTGTGTGTGTGTGTGTGTGTGTGTGTGTGTGTGTGTGTGTGTGTGTGTGTGTGTGTGTGTGTGTGTGTGTGTGTGTGTGTGCATGAGCGTGTGTGTGTGTGTGTGTGTGTGTGTGTGTGCATGAGCGTGTGTGTGTGCATGAGCGTGTGTGTGTATGAGGGGTTCGGCCATGGATTTGTTTGGGTGAATATTTCAAACTGGACTATGTTGTTGTTTAGCATGACAGAGGATGTCTGGGCAGGCAGAGGGGAGGAAATACTGCAACCATGTCAATATTTACTTAAGCAAGCAGAATGTGAATATTTAGTTTTACCACCTCCATCAGGGACTTGTTTTTCAGTGTAAATGTGAACCAATCATTTGTACGCATCCTCCGAATCTATCTGCAGCGCTCTGTCTACATCTGATTTTAACTTAATTTAACAATTCAACATTTTAAAAAACACAAACGCCCGCATATGTTACTTGAAGATAATGCTATGATAATGTATTTAAAGTCATTTTAAATGGAAAGTGTTTTCTTCCCAGAAAAGAATATGTGAGGGATATCAACTTTGCCAAAAAAAAAAAAAATCACCAATCTGTTACAATTTAGGCAGGTTTTTTTTTAATTGTGTAAAGATTGAGGATGAAATAATAATGTAACATTCAATGTGAATTATCAGTTCATTTTATTCCACTTTTTATGATAGGAAATTTGATGTTTGTAGCTGTAAAGTCAGAACATCCTTTTCCTGTTTTACCCTGTTGTCATAGCCTTTGATCATGTTTTATTTGAGTTTTATGCTCATTGTAGGTTGAAAAATGAATAAAATCCTACAATTAAACACACTTGTGATTTATTTACTTTCACACTTCAATTTATCTTAAGTTTGTACATTTATAGAAAGTTGATTCTTAAGTGTTTTTCTCACACAATACATTTTTATTTCTCACCTTAAGAGCCCAGTTCTGCTTTTTTCAAGTGTTTCCTTTCCTGTGCAGCGTTTGGTTTTTGTCCAGGCCTCCGACCACGAGGGCAACAAGCTAAGTTGCTCTGTGCTTCCAAGCTGAACTACCTGGCGTCTCTGGCTTGGCTTCCAAAACTATTGAGTTGCTCCCGATGGCCAACGGTGTGTGCATGTGTCTGTATGTCAGTGCATGTCCTAACATACACTGCTCAGTATGAATGGGTGAACGGCATGTAGTATGTAAAGCGCTTTGAGGGGTCTTAAAGACTGGATAAAGCGCTATATAAGTACAGTCCATTTACCATTTGGTCAAATAATCTTGAAATAGCTTTCTTTCTTTACCCTCCTGTTATATTTGTGTTTTGTAACGGCAATAACCTCCGTGGGTCAATTTGACCCAGTGCATGTTTAACTAATGGTCAGAAGCCCCAACATCCAGATATGTTTTTGTACATAGTTTGTACCTTTTTATTACTATCAATGAAATCAATATTTAGTGCAATTGTGTTATCTCACAGATCATGGTTCCATTAGAATAAGTCACATTCAAACACATGTTTCTATTTTCTTTTTTACATTGGAAAAACCTTGATATAAAATACATTAGTTTTGCTTTGCATTTTTTAAATTACTTTCAAAATGTTCCAACTTGTTTTCCAATATGTTGATAGAGACGAGACGCCTCTTCTGGTCGGGGTCAAATTGACCCGTTCACAATCGAGCCAAATGAGTCATAAGGATTTGTATTGAAAGTATTTTATTGTAACAGCAATTAAGAACGTGTTTGAGTGGGGTAGTGTGTCCCCTTCTCGACTTTCACTGCCAGGTGCGGGGTGTCTGCCTGTCTGTGTGGAAAATTACGATATATATATACACCGTGTATCCCATTTGAGCCCCTCTGACCCCTTCCAGCCTCCACTTTCACTGCCGGGTCAGATTGACCCGAATACCATCTCTGTGATATAGATACATAGCCCCCGTTTATAGAGGCCTTTTATGCTTTTGGGATTATCCTTCATGTAGTGTGTTAAGATACATGTTGTGCATGTTCTGCAAAGGTTACAGTCCTTGTTTCTCTCCCATTACCTGTCTGAAATTCCTCCATTGGACTGTTTGTCCTCTGTAACCGTGCCTTAAATGTGATTGGCTAAGGGGTGGGACATCTGAGTTTGTGACCAATGGGCTCTGGTTTCAGACAGAGGGTGAAAAGCGGTGCTTTCAGCACAGGCAGAATGAGGTACACATAAAGAGCTTTTTGAACATAGTCACAGGCACATATTACAAATATGAACCTAGAAATGATTCCCCAATCATTAGCATAATATGACTAGAAAACATGCATAGAGGACTGAGATTGTCAGGTGGGTTTAACAGCATTTAAAGACAAATGAACAGTACCAATAATAAATTATATCCGATCCTAATAATTGAACTTCTCCTTATGGATGGATGTAGGTATTTAAAAAATGTCTGGTGTACTTATTCCTGTGAGAAGTAGGCTGAAAATCTGGTAACATCTGGCAGGCGTGAAGCATATTATTTGCCCACTTTATTAAATAAATACATACGTACGGATTCATACATGCATTCATACATACGGCCTTGTGCCTCATGATATACCTCGCAGACGATAAATAAAGGGTATTTCGGTCTGTAGAGTTTAAATATGTCCTCTATCTCAGCTCCTGGCACTACCTGTAGTGCCAGCTGCTCTCCAGCAGGGGAGGCTGTGTGCATTCCTCCAGTGGATTACCTGCTACTTGCTCAATCATCGCTGAATAATTCGATTGCTATCCATGCACGACGACATCATTCATATTCACTCCTGGTGCAAGGTGCTGAAACAAAAATAATGAGGCGTGACTGCTTGGTGAGTATTCAGTTTATTCTGTAAAGATTCAGAAGTGTAGAAAGGATGATACAACAGTGCTTTATGATCAGACTATTTCATAAAAGTTTTTTTTTTTTTTTTTAAATGATCATAACACCGTAAGTCCAGATTCCATGTATCTCAAACCAAAATAAATTTGTAACATTCGACACAAGTGCATACACTGCTGGTAGGAGATTGACCTCCAATTTCACTTTGGATGGTATAGCACCGTTCTTAGCTATTAGCAGCTTGACAAAGATGCAGCTTCATAGGATTCATGTAGTGACTGTATGTTTATATGAACACAAGAAAATTCAGAGGAGAGCAATCCTCATTTGGCTCTCTAGCTAGCACAATATCTCACTCTGTCAGTGTCTAGGGATCAAATTGATAATTTCGCGTTAAACAACATTTTGCCAGTAACAATATTTGATACAATTACAGCTTAAAGTTAAACATCTCCAAGTGTACAGAAAGCAGCACAAGATTCTTTTCACAGATATAGACAAACAGTGACCATTGATGCACTGGCATATTTTTTTGTCTTTTTTGTCTGTTTTCAGGACAGCACGATAGCTGGAAAGCAAGTTTACGGACAGACAGGTCATATAAACACATGGACAGAGCGGAGTAAGGCAACGTTAGCGTGGCAGGCTTCTCTCTGTTCAGTTTGCAGGGCAGTGTCGTGTATTGATCTCCAGCGAGCGCTCAATACCTTTGCCGTGGGGCAGTGTGATTTGTAGCATTGCTGTCTTCATTAGTGCATTGTATATAGTCTTTTGCGTGTAGCTGTTCTGCAAAGTGATCACTAACATTTATACAGATCTAAATAAACCATGTTCGATTGCATCTGGACTTACAGTGACTATAGAAGAGTAAATAGAATTGAAAAACCAAATAACGGAAAAAGTAAAATTCAAGGCAGTGCTGAAGTACTGGTTGCTAAAAAAGTAAAAAATATCACAAAGCCAACAATAACATTTCCTTGACACGTCTTTTTGTTTGTCCAGTCAGTACAAACCCTCTTTAGTGCAGTTTCAATCATATATATATATATTTCTCCCTCTCACCCAAACACAATATCTCGCGGCCCTATCCTATCTTCGCTCATTCAAGTCAGTTCTCCAGTCAGTGTGCGTCTCGTCTCGTTCTCATTGTGCACCCTCCCCACACTACCACAAAGAAGCATGAAAGGCTTAAACATCACAGGACTCAAAGGTGAGAAGTTCTTTCTTTTGACGATGGCAGGAAGTGATGGCAGATGGAGGAGGAGGCGGCGGCGGCGGAGGAGGAGGAGGAAGAGGAGGGTTGGGGGGTATTCACAGTTACAGTCAGAGTCCATCGGTCCAGCTACAATCACATCTGCTGTCATTATGAACACTCTTGTTTAGACCTCGTCCGGCGGAGCGAGCCTTTAGAAACCTCTCGTTCCTCCGGCGGCGTCACACCTCCAGCAGCTCCATCCTCAGGCGATCCCTGTCGGAAACATGCAACACATCGTCAGGTCGTGATCGTACACTTCCTGTTTAGGGAGGCTTGCGTACGGGTTAAATCGCCTCTTGGAAATCCATCCCATCAAAGACAATTGTCATGATTTATTCACATATATTAGCATGCGCTCTCGATCTATAATTCAGCAGGCCAGACTCCTGCTTATCTAAAAATAGCGTCTTAAACACAGACCTTTGATTGCCTGAAGAAGCAGCTCAGCGTGAGTACCTGTACACTTCTTCTCCTGCCTCCTTGTTACTGTACATCACTACAAACAACAAGCTGTCAGGCTTTCATCACGGCGTCTGGCTTACGTTGGTTTTGTTTTCCTTGATTGATAAATGGCGCTGCGACTGTAAATGATCAGAAGGCGCTGTGAACGAGAATCTTACTAGAGTTGGAAGAAGTACTCAGATCTTGTACTTAAGTAAAAGCAAAACCACCAAAGAGCAGGAATACTCTAAGTAAAAGTATTAGGTACCAAATGTAATCATTATGCAGATATACCCATTTCATATAATATATATTTATGTTCTGATTGTAATTATTGATGCAATAATGTGTTTATCTAAGCTGGTGAATACTATTGTACACTGCAGGGTAGTTTGTTGATTTTACTCCAAGTGTAACACAAGTCTTATTTAAGTGTCGATTACATTTAATATCAATAATCAAAATATGCAAAGTAACTAAAGGTATTAAATAAATGTAGTGGATTCAAATTACTCTATTAACCTCTGGATTATAGTGGGGTGGCAAAACATGGAAATACTCAAGTAAAGTACAAGTATCTCAAAACTGAAAGTACAATACTATAGAACATCTACTGAGTCACTGAAGACGGACGTACCTGGCCTGATTGGCGTCACTCTGTTCGATGAGTGCCTGCGTGGCCTCCGGCTGCTGGTGGTCCTCGGCCCTCTGGGCCCAGGGGTCCTGCAGGACTACGGGCTGCGCTGCCTCCTCAGCTCGGCCTCGATCCACACTCCCCTCGGACCCCATCAGACCCAGCAGCGGGGAGAATGAATCCTGCCACACAACCCGCGCGTTCAGTCCTGCCTCTCCTTCGAGGTGCTTGTTCACGGCGAGCTCAACAAGTTTCTTTTTGGCCGCCGGAGCGTCCTTCTGCGACTCGTCACCCGCTTCTCCGTGGCTCCTCGCTTCCTCGGTCACTGGTGGTAGCCACTTCGGCTGCCCGTTCTTGTGGCTGTAGCGGCTGTCGCTGAACCAGCGCACCACCTCCGACTTGGGAAGGCCCGTCTGGCCGCTCAGCTCCTCGTACTGCTGACTGCTCGGCCAGCGCGTGGTGGAGAACACCTGGCGGAGGATGTGCAGCTGCTGGGGGGTCTTGTTGGCCCAGGGCGGTGAGAAAGACGGCACCTCGGCTATCTTGGACTTATGATCCCGATGTGCAATCTCAGCCGTAGTGTCTGGTTCGTTAATCTTCAGCCTCTTAAGGTTGATCTTGATGGGATTGATCTTCAGCTCCGGGCCGCTTCTGTCTCCATCATACGGGTTCTCGTCGTTGATTAGTTGCTGTAGGATCGACATGCCTTTGATGGGAACGTCCCTGTTGCATTTACCCTCGTCTAGAACAGAGGGTTTCTCAATGACACAAGTGCTGGTGCTCTGAGTTGGGGCTTTGCTGGCATGGTTCAGGTCAGGGACACCGTCGATACAGGGAGTTCTGGGGTGTTCATTGATAATACTGCCGTTGTTGGTCTTGTTGTTGACGCGATCGTCGTTCGGTTCAGCGCCGTTGCCCTGCTCTTGTGGACCGATGATGCCGTTGTTGTGATTGTTACAGGTGATGGTGAATTTGCTGGTGCTGTCGATGACCACTTGACTCCTGGGGCCGTTTGAACCTCCCAATCTGATTGGCGAACTGCTTTGGACGTTTGCTTTCCTGTTGGAGTTGGCAGCACCGTGCTCGTGCTCATCATTATTGCTAATGTTGGTAGAGCCAGTGGCAAAGACGTTATTTGGGATGCTGTTTTGCACCGGTTTCCTGTTGTGAGTCTCAACCCCATTACTACTGCTGGAATAGCTGCTGATGCTGCTGCTGCTACTGCAGCTACTGTTGCTACTGCTGCTCCGGCTGCTGCTGGTGCTGCTCACACACACGCCTCTTCCAGCCATATCCAAGCTCAGGCCATTGCTCTTGTGTGGCTCCACAGTGGGTTGAACACTCTTGGTCAGTACCTGCGTTGTTCTGACAGCAGATGGGAACCTTGGGGGGAGAATTGGAGTGGAGTACGAGACCCTGGTGACATTGGGGTTGGTTGACATGCTTGTCTGTGTGGCTCCGACAGGCCTTTTCAAACCACCAAAGGGAACTTTGGCCATCTGAAAGTGTGGTCCTTTTGAGCCTGCGTGGACAGTGTGGTGGGTTACAATGTGATTGACGTGCCGTTGTACAGCGGGTTGCTTCTGCGGCGCTCCACCCTGGAACACCGTGTTGAACATCTTCCTCCTGGCCTCGTCGATCTCTTCCGGAGACCAGCTGATGCCCTGCTTGAGCCTTTGGGCGGTGAACCACAGTTTGATCTGCTCCTCTGGGAACTCTGAGACCACCGTTAGGTAGCAGAGCTCGGCTTTGGTCGGGTAGGGGAATTTGCCAAAGGATGTCTTGAGAAAGCTGCTGGTGTCCATGGCGGCATCGTAGGTGGGGATACTGCTGAGGGGGATCATCACCTTTGGAAGGTCTCCGTTGGAATCAGAGGGGGAGGAGTAAAGGGAGGGAGTGTGCTGGTGAAAGACTTGGTTGGGCACTGTCGTCCTCGTCACGTGAGCGACAGTTGTCCTCGGCATAGCCGGGGCGGCAGAAAGACTGAGAGCCCCGTTTTGGAGTTCAGGCACATTTGTCATCATGCTGGGGTCCACATCCTTTCCAGCGTCGATCTTGCGTACCTCCACGGTGTGAGAAACCACAATTTTTTTGTGCTCCCCCTTGCTTTTCATCATCTTTGCAATTGGTGTTTTTGTGAGGGAGATTGAGCATTCTCTGTAGTCCTCTCCGCCCTCGGGGAAGAGGCTCTGCTCCACTGTGGTTACTCCATCCCTCTTGTTGACAGTCAGGGAGGCAGTGACCAAGCCCTCCATTATCTTAGGGTGGGCGGTAGCATTATGGAGCGCCAGAGCCTCAAAGCGGACGACCGACACCTCACAGTTCAGGCAGTAGAAAGTGGGCTGAGCCCTGAAGTCTAAGTGGCAGTTGTGCATGTGATCCAAAAAGTAGTTTAGATCTCTGGACTCGAAACGGCACTTTGGACAGCTGTACGCGCCTCCTCTCTGCATCTCGCTGCCACTGTCGGATTTGGAGGAGCTGTGAGAGAAATGGCCAGACTTTTCTCCGGAGATGCTGAGTATGCTGTCTTCTGGGATGGTTGGTAGCAGTTCTGGTAGCGAGCCCAGTATGATTTCCTCACGCACATGTTTGGATTTGGATGGTATCATGCATGGTACCGTGGATTTCCTCTTGCTGGCCATGGTGCAGCTCTGTGTTGATGGAGAGTGAGTGATTGCTTGTCCGGTGTGATGAGAACAGAGGGCGGGTGGAGAGGGTTTAATGAAGTTTAGTGTCATGGACCAGCCACTATGATATCACAGTGTTGCTTCATGCCCTCTGCAGGACTCCTGTCACATGGACAAGTTTAACAGCTCCAAGGGAACCTGTGGGGAAAGAGGACAAAAAACAGACATGTGACTCTTTTATCTTTAATCTGGTATAAAAAGCAGGATCTGGCACCAGAGCATCAACACAATTACAGATACAAAACTGTTTTATATGGAAGGCAGTTTATAATTCTGCTTTAAGAAGAATCCAATATTAAATTCATGCATGATGTATTTAAGTAAGCAAGATGATGAAAGATAAAACCCCCACACTGGTCTACATCCTTTCCGTGTAGGTGGTATTTATCAGCAATTATAGCAGAACATGAAAAGAGTCTAGGGCTTGTATTTGGAAAAAAACCTTTTACATTATGCCTATAATTATGAAAGTGGATTTCGTTCTCGAGACAAATGTTTTTATTTTTAAATTGGCAAAGTGTGTACACCATTAATATTAATATTGGACGTATTAAATATATCAAGTAAATCTACAAAACAATAATCCAGGGCACTAAACTCAGTCAATCAACTCAGCCTGTCAAGGTTCTAGTAATTATTGTAGATTGAGTCTTTTTTATGAATTCAGAAAAAACAGCATGTAAATCGACAGAGACAGAAACGGCTAATTCACGGCTGCCGTAGGTTTGGCTCTCCTTATTAGCCCTGGCACCAATCCACAGAATTCATTTTAGAGCAGCCTCATGATATTAACAAAACATGTAATAAAAATGGCGGTTGGCACCAAAGCTAAAGCTAAAGTTAATATCATATTTATAAACGTGATGTTTGTATCAGTGTTTGTGGATTATTGTCACCAGATGCCACCTGACCGCCTCCTGGAAAGAGTTAATATCAGTATATAAATATCATCCGCAGAATACCTTGGGGATTTTGTACCTACTGAGTGGGAGGCACTTCACTCCAAATTGATAAATCCGGGTGTATTTAACCTCACCAGCTGCCACACATTGCCTGCATCAACCGAAAATATGCAAAAATATGCATGTATCTGTTTGTCTACAAAAAAATATTTGGGTAAGCATTTATTTTTCGTGGAAAGAAATCGGGACTTAAATAATATATAGAAAAGTGTCACATGCTCTGAGTTGTGCAGTCTTTGGTTTTATGTTATAAAGAAGACATGTGAAGGCGACATGACTGCACTGGAGTGTGAGCGTTTAACTGCCACGTTTGGATGGCAGCCATCGGACGTTACAGTGATCCTTCCCAGCATAATGTAATGTCAAGAGGGGAAATCAGGTGACTAGTGTGTGTGTAAGAGTGTGTGTGTGTGTGTGTGTGTGTGTGTGTGTGTGTGTGTGTGTGTGTGTGTGTGTGTGTGTGTGTGTGTGTGTGTGTGTGTGTGTGTGTGTGTGTGTGTGTGTGTGTGTGTGTGTGTAAGAGTGTGTGTGTGTCCCAGCAGTCAGCTAACAACAGTTTTCATCAGGGGCGGTTCTAGGGGGGGCCAGTGCCCCCCTAACACTGACAAAAATGGATAGCATATTAATCCCTCGTGGGGAAATTGTTTCTCTGCATTTGACCCATCCTAGTGTTAGGAGCAGTGTGCTGCCATTTTGAACGGCGCCCAGGGATCAGTGTAGGAAACGGTGCCTTGCTCAGGGACACCTCGGTAGCACTTGGTCTTGCCGGGACTTGAACTGGTGACCTTCCAGTTGCCAAGCCAAGTCCCTATCGACTTCGCCACCACCGCCCCAAATAGTTATAGTGCAAACATTGCACTATAACTTAAGCTGAAGCTAACAGTAATAACTATAAGATCTATCTGAAATAAATAAGTGTACTGAAACAAATACCAATAACTGTATTGCATTGTTTTCTTATGCGCAATTACTTCATACTGTCTAGTTCTCTTTTTCGTCCTGCATTTATTGTGCCCCCCTCAGAAAATAACTGGCCCCCCCAGTCAAATTGGTCTAGAACCGCCACTGGTTTTCATAGGATCTGAGAAGCTAAAAACATCTGAAGCTTTTTCACCAGCTGCAGGATCAGCCCATTTCATCTTACACGTGTTCAACACACAGCATGGCGTCGCCCGCATGCATACGAACACAATACACAGATCCCTGGGTGCACAAATCCATTAGCAAACCACATCGACAGGCTTTCACTTCCTATAACACTGCAGTCATGAGGATGGATACGGATTGTCTCTGCAGGCTGTTCTTTCTACTCTGCATTATAAAGTGAAAACAGGCCTCTGTTCTCTCACAGAGCCACAAATATTCAATAAAGTTTCTAGGACAAGACAATGCGACGACTACAGCCAAGTGTTTCATTCGCGATACGGCTGTTTTTTTATAGTCGTTTTAATCACTGGAAAGTAGAAAACATGTGATAGAAACGATGAGAGAGAATATCAAAGTGGTGCTCTGCACCCTCTGCCCTCCGCATGAACTTCTGACACCCACACAGCCTCCGAATGCCACTCTTTTCTTCTTTTCTGAAGCTGGAGAAGCATTGATGTGCGACAGAAAACTAGTCTCAGCCTATCATCATCTATCCATATCACCCAGGCTTTAACCTCTCCTGCAAGCCTATCATTCTGGAAATAGAAAGCATCAGCGAACATCATCCCAAAAGCAAACCTTGACATCTTGCATTGCATTCTGTCGCTTACAATGAAAACCGTATCTCGTACTTTTTTCCAACTCACATTTTTCTTTTGTTATGCTGCCTTTGAACCCAGTGGAACGCACTTTCACAGACTTTCGTCACTGCATCCACGTGCGTGTTCACCGCGGCCGGCTGGATGGTAAATAAAAGATGAACCTGTTCCAGAATTAAAACCCTCAAATGACTGCCCGCCGATCCCAGACAGGCTCACATCCTCATACCTACCTACCTACCTTATCTTTTTATTTATACTGACTGGCTGACGGGAAAAATAACAAAACAAACAAACAACAACAAAAAACTAGGCCACCAGCATCTTATGCAGTAATCCCGGTTCACTGCATCCAGACACGTGCGAGTGCTGTATGTTTTGTCGCCAGAGAGGTCATGATATCCTCTGACGGCTCCCTCGGTTAACCCCTGTTGAGGACACGGCTTTCATTGAGTTTTTTTCCACTGAACGAGGGATTTAGGAGCCAGCTTTCACACAGCGAGGGACGCAGTCAGGCACATCTGAACATCTGTGTGAGAGATGTCCCTATGCTATGGAACAGATCAGTGATGCATTGTGTGTGTCCCACAGAGCAGTGGAAAGTAAGTAAGTACATTTACTCAAGTATTTTACTTTGAGGTACTTTACTTGAGTATTTCCATTTTTGCTACTTTGTTCTCCTACCTCACTACAGAGGTAAATTATATACTTTTATTTAGTACCTTTAGTTACTTGGCAGATTTGGATGAATAATTATACCTCACAAGCTACCTTACAGCATACAAAGCAGTTAACATGAGCTCCATGGTTACCAGCTTTGATAACACTCAATAATTATAATCAAAACATATAATATATATTATTCTGAAATGGGCCCATCTGCATAATGAGTACTTTTGGTACTTTCAGTATATTTTGATGCTAATACTTTTGTACTTTTACTTGAGTAACATTTTGAATGCATGACTTTCACTTGTAACAGAGTATTCATATATAAATACAAGATCTGAGTACTTCTCCTACCCCCACATGATAACTAAGACCCAGGACGAGCCATGAGTTGATAAAGGTTACGTAAAGAATCAAGTCACCTAAAAGAACTGGCTGCTTTGTCTGTGAGCGAGACGTGCACATCTCAAACACCGGCGTGAGAGATGCCCCTGTGCTGTGGAACCGTGCCACACGCAGCACGCCGTAAGTCGCAGAACATAAGGTGATAGCGAAGCGGTGAAAGGGTGCAGAAGCCCTCTAACCCAGCAGAGGGGATGCCGGCATGAGAAACCCCGGGACGAGCCAAGAGTGGAGAAAGGTTACGGAAAGAATCAGGTCACCTGTGAAAAGAAGGGGCTGCGTTATCTGGCGAGCGAGACGCGCGATCGGACACGAGACAAGGGCTTCCCAGACAGGAGCCGTGAATGGTGTCGCTTAGAAGCCGGGCCTTGTGTTTCGAGGTATGATCGCTGTCCCCTGTGTGTCCCCTGTGTGTCCTCGCACTGGACCCACGGCACAGGGGGGGGGGGGACTCTTTTCAGGGGGGGGGTATTGGAGGTCGTATTGGAGGCGAGGAGGGGGAGAACGTGGCAGATCTCTCAGACTCCACCACCCACGCTGAGCGGAGGGTCCTTGTTCGCCACGTCTCCGCCATTCAACTTTTCAAAAATAAGCGTTTCAAAACAAATGGGATTAGGCTAGGGTTTACATTCTGATGGGATTTATACGCTCCGCCTCATTTAACAGCAGCTTTAAGATGTACAGGAGGGGCCTCCCTTATGCGCTCTTACACCCGTCATTTCCATAACAATATTATATTTACATCTCATTAATATTTAATTATATTCTTTATACTTTTACATGGCAAACAGATGAGTGCGCTGCTCCCGTCTCAGCGAGAAACCAATTGAAAGAAAGCAGCGTGTATTCCCTTTCATCACCTCGTAAACTGCTGCTGCAGTAATTACAATATTACAACCGGAGAAACGCGCTCGATGTGCGGGAGCTGCTGCCAGCGGACGGGGAGGCGAGGCGGCAAAGTGGTTTGCTAAATATTACAATTTAATTCAAAACAGCCCAGTGATTCAGACACTCCCAGATTGTTGGGTCACCTGTCACATGAATGAGAATGCGGAGGCTGGAGGAGGAAGAAGGACAAAGGAAGACACAACTCATACATTTGGGAGTGAAGTGAGAGGATGACTGATGGTGATGACAGGCTTGCTGTTTCAATATCCCTCCCCGCTGACACCTCGCAGGCACACACACACACACACACACACACACACACACACACACACACACACACACACACACACACACACACACACACACACACACACACACACACACACACACACACACACACACACACACACACACACACACACACACACACACACACACACACACACACACTCCCTCCTCACCTCACCTCCAGCACCGTGCTGAAAATCTTCCTCTTTGAAATGAATAACTGGCACGGAGTCTCTTGATGTCGTAGAAGAGCTAAGAGAAGAAGAAGCGGCATAACATCGTAGTATTAGTTTTGCATGTCATTTGTTTTGAAAGTGATCTGCCGCTGTCTTGAGTTTCCAAAGATATCTGCCAAAAGATGACCTGCCTCGGGGTTTGGGCATGGAGGGGCACTCCTGATGGATACATTGAATGATCAAAAATAATCCGTTTAGCAGGGAAATGTTCTAGCAAATGTCCATTAAATAGATTAACGTCATGTGGGCGGATCAGCTGGACACCCGGCTATAAGCCAGAGAGCAGTTCCTGTCCTCCTCAGAGGGGAGGTTGGAACAATGGCGCCTCATTTATAAGGGAGAACGGGATCCAGCGTGACTGTAAGAATTGTGATTGTTCTGTTTTTCCCTGGGTGTCTCCTGTGTCCATCACGCCGACACAGAGGAGTCGTGCGAGCTTCTATTTTATTGACAGTAAAGATGGACAGGTTTCAATTATGGGGACATCTCGGTGTGAACGGCACGGTACGCGTGCCAGAGTAGATGAGTGTCAGGCTCTAGTGTTACGTGTGCTGAAACACAATTCAGACTCATCAGCCTCCTTAGCACGAGGCTCGTGCTCACACACACACACACACACACACACACACACACACACACACACACACACACACACACGTCTTCAATGTCCAGCTGAACACACGCCGTTACTTCAGTGTGTTTCCTCCGTCTCCCCCACGGACCCTTTTTTATTTCTCCATGGGTGTGTTTGTGTGCTTATTAGTGTCTGAATGCCTGAGATGCAGGTGTTGACAGCCTCACACACACACACACACACACACACACACACACACACACACACACACACACACACACACACACACATTCCCCCCTTACCTCCATGACTGCAGCCCCGTCCACTGGGAGACCGGTCGGTGGTGCCACTCTTGTGTTAACATTGCCATGGCAACCCCTCTCTTCCCCTTGCCCACCACACCACGCCACACACACACACACACACACACACACACACACACACACACACACACACACACGAATCACACACACACACCCACAACCTCAAAAGACACACACACACAACCTCAAAAGACACACACACACAACCTCAAAAGACACACACACACACACACACACACACACACACACACACACACACACACACACACACACACACACACACACACACACACACACACACACACACACACACACACACACACACACACACACACACACACACACACACACACACACACACACACACACACACACACACACACACACACACACACACACAGTGAATTCCCTGGACTGCATCCGGTGCAGGACAAACTTAATCCACATGCTGCCGTCCCTTAGAAGTCTATTCATGGTCTCTTTCGGATAACTTTGGGTGAGGTCCGCAACAACAACTTGGCTTTTTCCTCTTTCTCAATCAGCGCCGCCTTTCTCGTGTTCACGACGGAGGTTGATGAAAGAAATATCGCGGGCGTACAGATGACCTCCTGTCACACTGTTTCTGTCTCAGTAAATCAGCGCAGAAGCCTGCATGGGGAGGCGCTTTCACTACATTCACTCCGGCTGTCTGAGCCTCTTTTTTAGCCAAGTCCTGTTTTGAGTTAGGGCGAACGCTAACCGATGAAATCTTACATTGTTTTATCTGTGGCCCAGATGAATGGCAGACAAACAAACCATGGTTCGCAGAGAACGAAAGAATAAAATCTGAGTCATGCATCCGTTTAAATCACTTTTGATGAATAACTTCTTCAGTTCAGTAGCCAAGACTACAGGCATTCATTTGGCAACTTAAGGAGAAAAGGAAGAAAGATGGCGGCGCACCGCACATTGTACTGTCCATCCTAAAATGGCTGACATCACAGCCTCCTGTAACTGCCAAAGACTGGCAAATGCCAGCTCCTGCTGACCAAACCTTTCTTGCATGGGACAGAGAAAGTGGAAGGGGCTCTTTCCCCGCTCGCCCCAAGGTCCCCCCCCTCACGGTGCTCAAGCGTTTCTTTTGCTTGGAACTGTGCAAACATGCTGTTTTAGTGAGGCTTCGAGCGGTCCGGGCTTCGATACGGCATTGGTCCGGTGACAAAAGCAATACCAAAAGGATGAAAGACGCACATAAAACTGAACCCGTATAGAACGCCGTCCTTTCTGTCGGAGAAAAATAGGACTCGGCATTTTCTGTGAGGATCGTGAGGTATGCCGCGGTCTTGAATGCTTGTTTGTGTTAAAAAGGAGCGATTTGGAAAATAGATCTGGTTGGTGTTAGATTAAATTTTCTTCTCCTCTGAACTCAAGGAATGTTTTACACTCCATGTCAAGTAAATCTACAAATCATGACCATATGACCTTCCTCTGTATGCTCTGGCAGCGGATTCACTTTGAGCTGTGGGAGGCACGCAGAAACACAACATACACCGTGTTGTTGGAAGTAAGAACACCAAATGCTGAAGAGTACAGTGTTCCAGGTATACGAGGGGCGGCATGTGCCGAGACGCAGCTCTCGCTGAGGGGAGCAGTGGGCAGTCTTGGCCCGCTACATTGTGTCTGTGTATACAAACACTGCGCTGTGGCCATAACGAAAACTGTGAGCTGTGCCTAATTGCAGGGAGAGACGGATGAAAGGCAATATGCCTGGCCTCATTAGAGCAGTTCCGAGAAGGGAGATGGAAGACTGTTCCCAGGGATCCACAAAGGGAATTGACATTCCCCCAGAGTAAGCGTCCTGCCGGAGTGAAATCCTCCACACACTCTCACCTCACCGGGCCTAGAACCCGATCTTCCCAGCAAGAGCTCATTTACCTTTGTATCACACACAACTTTCGGAGAGCAGAAATGTCCCCTGGACTCCACACACACTTTGGAGTCACTCCCCACAGACCGAACACCCACTCTCTCAGGAAAACCTCAACATGTTAACAAGCTTTAATGGATAAATAATTAAAAAACATTCCAAAGATGGCCCATGATTCATGGCTGTCTAGCTCGTATACTCTGGGGTTGATTCTTGTGTTATGGACAGTGCACTCACACATTAGTCAGCACCGAGGTCCTGCCGCTGAGGGCAGAGGGAGACACATGGCATTCAGAGCTGGCACAATATTTACGTATGGGTAGAAAATGTGACCAGACTGAGCTGGTATTTTAAATACGATAATCCACAGATTGCAAAAATATCTCCTGAAATCAGCAGCTTTACTGTTCTGTGTGTTTCTGTGCGTGTGTTAGTAGGGCAGCAGCACATGTTGGCAGGAGCAAGAGGAGGAAATGAAAGAAAAGAGTCCTGTGCATAGAGATACAGGCCTACCTTCTCTGCTCAGGCAAGAGGAAGAAATGTGTAGAGAGAGTGAGAGCGATCAATAGATGGAAATTGATACTTGGCGTGCAGTTCTGAACATCTAAGGACTCTTAAATCAGTCGTACCGCCCGCTATAGCACTGCTTTTGGAAGTCTTTCACAACTAAATAAGCACTCACACTCACACAGCCTAGTGGGGGAAATGCAGAGCGTTGTGCAATAGAATAAGCAGATACGCCACATTGTATAGCGCAAGGAGGAGCGCACATTCAGCCAGACGGAGGCTCGGTTTCTTGTAACTGTAACAAACTGACGAGTTAACCCGTTTCTCTCCATTCACACGGCTGTGGGGCAACACACCGCCTCGAAGTGTACTTGCCAAAGCCGATCTGGCACTCTATATAACCTATGAATATTCCCAAAAAAAACTCCACCCCCCTCCTCCACCTACTGTCGCCATTTTATACATTGGCGACTTCATATAAACTGCCTTGACTAAACAGCACCAGATGAAAATGCAATATTCAATAGCGAGTCTTAATTTCAGTAAACAACTTTTAGAGAACGCGCCCTCGCCAACACAGAGAGAGGTATTATTTTTTTGGAAGAGTAGATCCTTACCTCAACAGTCGGTGGGAAAAAATTGAATCCGACATGAATATATAAATGAATAATATTGGATTAGCTCCGATCGTTGCGTTTGGAGAAGAAGAGGAGGCGAGCAGGGGGTGGGAGCTCTCCTCAAGTGAACCCGGTGAACTGGCGTGAACCCGTCAGTGACCACGGTAAGGTACATTACATTATATTACCTTTCCACCCTTCAGCCACACTGTATGGAGACGGCAAAACAACTACGGTTGGCGGCGCAGGACGAGGCAGCTCCAAAAAATTATAGCGAGTGTATTTCCTATGGACACGTGATTCGGAGCGTCATCCAAAATCCAAAAGCTCTTTCATGTAAAATGTTGGAGAGGGGCGGGGAGGAGATGGAGATGTGTGTGCGGGCGTGTGTGTAGAAGGGGAGGAGGGGGTACGTATACTGAGCCCCGTGCACATTTGGGTATGTCGTTATAGGGGTAAGGCAGAGCTCTAGCTGCAGATTGGGTTATACACATAGGTTATACATAGCTACAATGGCGCCGCGGAGCAGGCAGAGCAGATGCAATGTATTGTGTACATTTGGAATTGACAGGAGTTTCGTGATCGGCCGTTTGAGTGAGCTTCATCCTCCAAAAGCTCCTCTTAATTAGGTCCCATTGTTGTTGTGTTTTCAAAATACTGCTGACGTTTTGAGAAAAGAAAAAAACACTTGATAGGCTACTCTGAATATTAATCGGTGTGGGAATTGCCATTTGAAGCACAGGCCTATTAGCCCAAAGGCTTTAAATAGACTTTTACGCACACGCGTAAAAGTGGTAGATTACGCAGGTGCACAGTAAATGAAACCTAGTGGTTCATTTCCACTATCGTAGTTGAATATGAGAAGAATATCTTTCCTCGAAATCAAATGACCAATGTTAGTTATGTCTCGTTTTGAAGAATAGGGGCTACTCGGCTGTGACCCTCGTGACCTTGTTGGCCTTCTGTGCCGGGCCGGGGGAACGTGCAGAGACCCTAAACCAGTTTGCAGTAAGGGTCTAATGAAACATTTAATTAAAGGTGGTAAAATATGTTTAAAACATATGGAGAAAACATATCAACAAGTCATTACAAAAAGAGAAGTGGACTAGTGCAGCAATAGTACACAAAAAAGTATTAAGTGTGAAACATAAAGTAGAGTACTACAGGTTTTTGTAGAGAAGCCTAATAGAGATATCATTGGAATATTATGGATATATAAATATGTGTACTTGGCTACCTGTATGTGTAACAGGTAGCGGGACTACACAGTAAGAGGCCGACAGCACGAGCAACACAATTACAACGTCCTTAATGCCTTGTGTAAATATGGACATATAGGGCTACTACTACGGGCCTCCATTATTAAGGAAACGCGGATTTGCTCTTCCCTCCCAGTTTGTCCTGACTGGGTTCAGACGCTGCCTGTAGCTGTGTACCGTCAGGACAAATAAAGATTTCTAGCAGGAAGATGGATCACTCTATGGTAAAAAACAAAGTGAGATGTGCAGTATGCATTAACTGGTATCGTACTAGTAGGAATAAAATAAGCGTTGCTAAAATATAAGATGTTCTTGATACAGTTTGTGGCACATATATGCTTGTATAGAGTTATGGAAAGGATACCAGCAGTCATGGCTCAATACGATATATATTCGTACTTATTAGCACACAGTTTCTGTATTATATTGTGTACTTTGGGGGAGTGTGTGTGCGTTCCTTTTCGTTGGCACTATCTGCCTCCTGTCCCCGTAGGCTTATGCACAGCAGGACATTATCCTTTTTGAATACTGATTAGAGGTTGCCAAGATGGAATGCTTTCATCTTGATTATCTTCTAATTGTAAAAAATAACATGCTGGTTTGTTTAGGATTTAAGGTGTATAATCGTTTTCTACATTTGAATTTTCTGGAATTCTATTTAGCTGTCCAGGTTTGGATGAAGGCGAGGCTGTTTGCAAATCATAGACCATTTTTACTGTAGTTTGTAGTCAATTCAAGTTCATGCACAGCATCCACCACAAGTAGATACTGTTGCTATGGTTACCCAGTGTGTGCACCTTACGCACTGGTTTACAAAAGAAGTATGTCATCTTAACGTGCAGTTTCTCTGACCCTGAATATTCACAAGAAAACTCTGTAAAGATGTATTGACTTTGAGTGCTGCGCTGTTCCCACTTTCAGTTTGCCCTTAAAGCTTTATTACATGTTTGTATTTGGTTATGTTAACATTTTTATTATGCTTGAGGGAGCCTCTGATATTTTAGTTTCTATCGACTGCTTCTCTGTTCTTGGCGTGCTTTTGATAATAAAAATCTTCCTTACTATGATAGATGACAGCCAAGTGAGCAGATGGGAAATCTACTTTCTATGCGTCTAATTTCGTCTAAAGTGAAAGAGAAACCATGTTTTATATGTGTAGGATATAATATATATAATATATATATAATAATATATAATATATATATATATATATAATATATATGATACGTTTTGATTATAATGTTTTGATGCGTTAAAGTGTTATCAAAGCTGGAAACCCGCAGCTAGTTTTATTTACTGCAGGGTAGCTTGTGAATTGACTCCAGGTCTTAAGTCTGATTTAAGTGTTAATTATATTTGACATCATTAATTAAAATCTGTAAAGTAACTAAAGGTATTGAATAAATGTTATTGATTGAAAGTACACGATATACCTCTGAATTGTAGTCGGTATAAGTACAAAGTATAATACAAAGTCTCTCAAAATTGAACTTAAGTACACTACTTGAGTAAATCTACTTATTTACTTTACACCACTGATATTTAAGTGAACGAGAAACCATTGGCAGAAAGTGGGTGTTTTTAAATGTTCTTTTTTGTTTGTTTTAGACTGAGAATAGAGGATCCTGGTCCCAAGGAATCACAGAGTTCATGGTGCCCGGATAAAGCGTCAGAGTGAAGCCTCCCTGCTCCCAGCCGCGATGTGCTCTGTAACCGGATCAGGCCGGAGAGAGGGTCGGACCGGAGGATTGTTTGCCTCCAAACGAGCCAATGAGACCGGCTTTACATTAGACTGACAGCCCGCCTCATCGAGCCGGGAGACGCCAATCTGGTCTGACAACTTTCAGACAGCCAATACGAAGAGGAACGGAGGGAAAACATCCAAATACGAATCTGGCTTCCTGTAAAGTCGAAAACGTTACCTGTCACCTCACCTGAGCGTTTGGAGGAGAAAGGAGAATACATCGTGGCGATGTCGCAGTGCCTTGAAGACCCACCTCTCCGGTTAGGGACCAAACTCATCGGGGGAGACGAGCTGAAGCTGCAGGAGCTGTACAACGAGAGGCACCGGCTAGCTCTGGAGGAGCTGCTGTCGGGAGGAATAGACAACTTTCTGGAGTTCCTCGGGAAAGAGAGGATCCCCAACTTTCTGTCGGACGATGAGATGCAGCGGATCCGCAGCGCTGCTTTTCCTCCTCCGCGGTGTGTCTCTTTCCTCGGGGAGGAGCAGGGCGGGGAGCTCAGCAGCTCGCTGGACTGCTCCTCCGTCACGTATTTCCCCGAGGTGTCGGACGTGGAGCCGCCGGTGCTGGAGCTCGGCTGGCCGGGCTTCACCGCAGGCTCGTACCGGGGAGTGACGCGGGCCGTGGCGCACTTCCAGCCGAGCTACGGGGAGAGCATCTACAGCTGCAAGGAGGCTGCTAGGCGGATGATCCAGAGTGCCAGAGAGGTATGCACAAACACCTATTAAAACCATAGCTGCAGTTTAAAAAAAATCGAACTACCACGTTTAAAAAATGTAATGACTTTACTGCTTAATTTCCTTTAGAAATATCTGAAGGAACATGCTGTGCAGTATGTAGTTATAGTCATGTTGTACTTTCTACTCCCCCATATTTTTACAATTACTTTTCCAAATAGTTCCTGATAGTATTTAGTAGGCCTGACTGCTACAGTAATGGCAGTACGGTCTGTGGTATCATCCTAAAACTGTTGTTTTAATATTTGTCAAATTCCAACATCAAATGCCCCCCTGTCACAAAATGAGTGAGTGTATAGACACTTATTAAACTTTTTTGGAGGGAAAATCTAGTTTCTGTATCTTCATTGTATTGGAAAAGTGCCAGAGGTTTGTAAAAACTATTAAAAGCACAGCTGCCCCCTTTAAAAAATACTCGATTTGGCAACTGATTATATTATTTCCTTTAGAAATGTCCTGCAGGTACATGAGGGAACATGGTGTACTATATCCAGTTTTACTAATTTTTGTATTTTCTACTCATCCATATTTATAATAATAACATTACAATAGTTTCTAATGGTATTTATTAGGCTTAATTGCTTTTTGGTATCATCCTAAAACAGGGTTCTTTTTTTAAATATGTGTCAAATTCAAGTATAAAATGCCTCCCGCAGTCACAAAATCAGTGAGTGTATATAGTCACTTATTGAACTTGTTTTGGAGGGGAAATCAAGTTTCTACATCTTCTTTGTCATCCTTAAAATACATGCCAGATTGTCCGTAGGGAGTTCCCTTGATCAGTGAGTAGATTTGGAAGGTCTTTGATGTGTTGATCAGACAGAAAGTAATGACCAAAAGGATCTAACTAACACAAAAAACTGGCCATGAATATTCATGGTGACGCTTCCTGTTGTGAGCTGTCAGTCCGGCATGTTTTTTATTAAAGAAACATTCCTTTATGGAGGGAGTGTGTGCAGCACCTCGGGCCTGCGTGCCAGATGTGCCTCGACTTGCTGTGCTCCCTTCTATCAAAGTTTGCATTCCCTCTTCATTCAGAGCCATTAAAATACTGGTTTGCCTCTGTGGGTTGTGGCTGAAAGGATGGTGTGCAGGCAGACAGTTTAAACCAGCGCTGCAGCTAGAGAATACTTTCATTGTAGAGAAATTGGACGATTATTTTCACAAATATTCCATTGGTTTGGATTCTAAGAAGTCAGAAAGTTTTCCAAAGCCCAAGTTGACCTCCTAAAATGTATTTCTGTCACCCACAACTCTTACGTCTACAAAGTCTACAAAGTACAAAGAAACTGGAAAATATTCACATTTGAGAAGCTAGAATCAGATTTGTGTACCTTATTTAAAAATATACTTAAATGATGATCAGAAAGAAAGGTTGGCAATTAAAATTAATAGTTGACAACTAATCGATTAACCTTTGCCGCTCAAGTCGAAAAACTTTATGCAAATATTCTCGTCCAGGTTTACGGTTGGCTGTCCTTTTGTAATCTCAAACCGCTCGCGGCACACACAGGATTCGTTATACGAGGCAGCTGACGAGCAACAGCCTGCTCCTGTATTCCACAAAAATGTGACTGTTTTTTACACATTTCCCTAAAAATAAGCAGGGAACTCCTGACTAAGCTGCATGTGGAGAACACACAGTTTAAAGAAATAAATCTGAGCTATGTAAACATCCATGTCTAATCCTCGACACGTCACACAACCTTTACCACGGCGTGTGAAATTCCTCTCGTCCTTGCTAAAAAAAACAGAGAAATCTCCATTTGAGCTTGTGGAGAACAGAGGCTCGTCTCCTGCATGAAAGTATAACTTGTTTGCTGACCAAGCGTTACCGCCAATCGCCATGGTAACAGACCACAGTCAATAGAAAGCTCATCAGCACAAACATTAGGGGACAGATTCACGGCTCTGTTTGAATAAGGTCTTTATCATTTGATAATAATAAAACACAGTCATGTGCTGAGTGTGGCGCTGCTGCAGCTCCTAAAAGGAATTCTATTATATTACCTCTGTAATTTTCCACTGCAGGTGATTGCCATAGTTACAGACTCCCTGACAGACCTGGATATCTTTAAGGATCTTCAGGAGGCTTGCACCCTACGCAAAGTCCCCGTCTACATCCTGCTCGACCAATCGTGTGCTCCGGCTTTCCTCAAGATGTGCAGAAATGTCAACGTTCGCCTGGACGACCTTCGGGTATGTGGTTGGTTCAGTTGAGCTGGGTGTGGCTGTGTGCACAATAATAACATCAAGATGGCATCAGATTAAAATGTGCCCTGTAATGGACGAGCCCGACGTCCTCTTCAGATGGCTTGAACAGAATCCACCCAAAATGAAATGGGTGAAGCAGCTTTTATTAAATACGCTCCCCAACTGTGTTTCTATTTATTTATTTTTGTTTTATTAGCGATATCCCCCTTTTTAAATTCTTATTCAAATTTTTGTATTCTTATTTTTTAAATAATTGTTTTATTGTATAGGTCTTTATAAATAATAAGAATAATCTTTATTGTTATTTATTACAGAGAAGGATCATTATTTATTTTATTATCTCTCGTTGTGTCCCTTGAATTGTTATACTATGCTTTTTATGTGTGCATGAGCTTTAAGCGTTTGACCTGCAGTTACTTTCTTGTTCTCTTTTTTAATTTGTGATGCAATGTTGTTAAAGCACTTTGAGCTGCAACTAGTTTAAAAAAAATACCATACAAATAAATCTTCAATATTTGATACGTCTGGTCGTGTCTGCACTAATGCACTCCCTTTGTTCTTCTCTTTTTTTCCCTTTATAATCCGTTCAGCAAATGAAAGTGCGAACCATAACCGGTACAACTTATTACATGAGATCAGGAGCCAGGATTACCGGGGAGGTTCACGAGAGGTTCATGCTGATCGACGGCAACAGGGTGGCGACAGGCTCCTACAGGTAACGCCTGCTAAGCATTTTATCTGAAGGCAAATGCTTAAGCTGTGTATTGTGCAGCGAGGATATGCCTCCACATCTAACAGAGAGTAATGAAATGAAACTTTCTATGACGCCCTACACTATATTGTATTTTAAACATACTTATGATGCATTATAATCTGCTTATAGAGCTGTTTAATACAAATCTGAAATGAGCGTTAAGGAATGTCCATAATACTTATTATTATGGATTCATGGAACGCAAACTAACCAAAATCAATATAAAAAAAGTCTTCATTCACACGGTATCAGCTCAAGAAACTTGTCCGTTCACACGAGACCGCTGGAGACGCTGTAGTACATATGCCGGGCCTGTAGGTGGCGCTGTACTTCCGCCACAAAATACACCAAAAGCAGCGAAGAAGACCCCCCCCCCCCCCCCCCCCCGTGCATGGTTGCCATGGTTGCCCTTCTGTTTATGCCCCGCGGTGGACTTAGCAACATGTAGTTCATGTAGTTCTCCATGTCCACTTGTTGCTGATGGTTGTGGTAGAGGAGCTGTAGATGTTACACTAACATCAGTAGCATGCTCAGTAGCTACTAAGCATGCTACAGCAGTGAGCAGCAGGGGTGGGGAGAGGCGGGGCTATGGCTTCATCGGTATCAGGAAATGATCGTATAGGACGTACACACGGAGCCGTTATCGTTTGCGGGGTCCTGTATTGCATTATGAATATTTAAAGGTGGTTTAACTATAATTATACACGGCTATAAGCAGAGTAACACAGGGTTCCTGCAGCTGCAAGTCTTTAAACAAAGGGCATTAGATTTAGTACAAAAATGTCTTAAATCAATATTCGGTTCGAGAGATTACAATTTTGTATTTATGTATTTCGTTTAGTTTTTATTTGAAATATTTATAATTAATAATAATAGTAAAAATAAACTCTTATCTAAAAGCCTTGAATTAGCATTATGCAAATCCAAAGATCGCATAAACAATTTATTCCAAATGTTATTTAAAAAAGTAAATATAACTTATTAGCTATAAAGGAAGCCTTTTTTAAAATGCATTATAAGTATGTTTATATGAGCCTTGATTACTTTGTGTATTTCTGTAATGCATACATGTTTTTAAATCCCGCTCTTGTGCAGGTACAACTGGACCGACGGCAAACTGAACAGCAGCAACCTGATCGAGCTCTCTGGCCAGGTCACGGAGAAATTTGACGAGGAGTTTCGGATCCTGTACGCTCAGTCTCAACCTGTGAACACTCGAGGACCTCCGAGTGTCCGGAACAGCGGCATCTTCGAGCAGCTCCTCATCAAAAAGCTGGGGGCCTCCTCCCCGCACCTGGCCAGAGAGAGGCCTCTAGAGGCAGCACGTCTCACCAGCACACCGAGCCGCAGAGCCTTAAATCTCTCTGTCCAGCCCCCGTGCGAAGCCTCGACTCCAGATCACCACAAAGGCAACCCGGTGTCCAACACCTCCGCTTTAGATGAGGACTGGGCGGAGGGGCCGCACACGCAGGAGGAGATCCTGGCAGGAAGCACAACTCAGCGTTTACCCGCAGATCAGCTCGCGGAGAAAGAACCGGCGCGCTCCATCACCTGCCACGCCTCCACTCAGACCGGCCTGTCGGTGACGGACAGCGACACGCAGACCGATCAACAGATCACGCCTCGAACCCAGAACGCCTCTCTCTCCTCTCCGAGGCAGAGCTCGGCAGCAGACGGCCCCGTAAGGCACTGCTTCAACCAGCTGAAGGAGGAGCGCCAGCACCACTACTCCAACATCCGCTGCAAGCTGGAGCACATGGTGACCGCGCTGTCCCAGAGGCGCGAGCTGGCGGACGTCACCAACATGACTCAGGGGGCCTGGAGCTCACAGCCAGCAGAGGGAACACACAGACAGCGAGCAGGAACCAAACCCCCGACTGCGTGGTGAAAGTGCGGGCATGGGCACGTGGCCAAGAGCCAGATGTGTGCACTAGTTTGTCCTCTGGGACTTTTCAGAAGGAGGTGGTGGGGGAAGAGCTGTGCCAAGGTTTCTGGAGGATCCTCTGTTTTAAATGAAGGGTTCTGGTTTATGCAGTCGGTTCTTTTGTTCTTTTTGTAGGTTTTTTAAAGGACTTTATTGTCACAGGCGTGTGGCGCAGTGGAAAGGTCCTTGGTGTTGGGGTCAGGGGGTCACAGGTTCAAACCCCACTGCAGTCAGCATGTCGTTGTGTCCCTGGGCGAGACACTTCACCCAAATGGCTCCTGTGGGGCTTGCCCACAGTACTGAGTATGTAAGTCGCTTTGGATAAAAGCGTCTAACAAGTAACATGTAATGTAATGTCATATGCACTGCTACAGTGTAGATATGCAAGCAAAGGCTCCTCCAACAATAAAACATGAATATATAGAAGACAAAAAACAAATCCAAATAAAATAGTGCAAGAGAATATTGCAAGACTAGTTTGCAAGTAATGCAGGAGAACTAAATGCAACTAAAATAGAATAAGATAAGCTAAAAATAGAATGTAGAATGAATGCTGTGTAGTCTGCTTTGCTCACTTTTGTCTTTTCCACGTCTAAAGCTTTATTTGTGTAACGCAGAACTGTAACCAAAGATAACTGTTTTTAAAACGTCTCAGTTTAATTCAAAGTCATTTACACAGCACAGGCGATTAGCACTGGATAATATCTGCTGTAGTTTGAGTGAAAAGTGCTGTTTTGGTTGTTTCATCACAGTTGGCTGCTGTTTCTGCTTCTGAACAACATTCCTGGGGGCGGCTGGCTCGCGCTGCGCTTTGCTAATAAACAAAGTAGTGTTTTGCTAGATGAGTGTTTATTGTCTTTTCTAACATTTCCTACTTATCATTAAATCATTGTGAGGAGTCTGAGGACTATCTCACGGCGAAATGTGTTTAGAAGTTGGAGCCCAGTGACGGAGCACCTGTGCTTTGTGCACTGCAGTGCCTTCATGCAATTAGCTGAGAGAAGACATCTGTGATGCTGGCACCGCTGCTGATGATTCAGCCAATCACTGTTCCTGTCCAGGGTGGGTTTGGAGAAGAGTCGCCATCACAGATTACAAACAAGAAACTAGGATGAATGCTAAGGAAACACTTCTTCACACACTATGGATTTTAAAACCACTGATTACATGCTGTTATATGTGCTTTTATTGTTTTACATTCAACACAGATTCTTGTCAGTTAGGGCTGCACAATTAATTTAAACCGCAATATGGAGTAAGTGCCAGAGTTGCTATGAGACAGAATATCGGAACATATTAAATTATCATATTTTAGTATATTCTGATTACGTGTTAAAGGTGGGTCGGTAAGAAAGGAGAAACCAGCTCGAGTGCGCTAGAATTTGAAAGTACAACTGAAAAAAGTCTGCACCTTCCTTCAGAGCCCCTCCTCCAACCTTTTATATATACAGGCTATGCCTCCAACACGAACGCGCACATGACCAATGAGGGCACGAGATAAGTTTGTGCCCCGATGGAAGGCTGACAGGCAGGTAGGCCATCCAGTTCAATCAGATGATTGGTCGTGCTTTTTACAGCGCCACGCCCACGGCTTCCACAGGGGAATTTTTTTTATATATTTATTGTCAAAGCATTTTATGTATTCATTGCTATCGGGAAGAGCATTCCATGGAATATAACAAAGTGTTTCTGAAGTGAATTACCTACCCCACCTTTAAGTTCAGAAAACACAAGAGAAATCAACAATGTTTCAAAAATGAAAAAAATTAACTAATATAGCTTTTGCAATTTCAGTTAAAATAAACACAGTTATTTCTTCCAAATTGTGCCGCACTATTATCAATGTATATATCTGGAGTCTGTGATTTTAGATACATAGCTATTTGTAATGAAGCAAGTGATTTGGAGAGCATGCCAAGCTGTATATTATTAATAACCTACTTGAGGTGATTCTGGTTCTACAGGTGCGCCATGTGCCGCTGAGCCTGGCACAAGCTGTGTTTACGTCTTCATATCTCACTCTGAAGCACAAAGGTCCTCCTGTAGATGGTGAACACACGTCGTCGCTCTGGTGGGACGTGTGCTCTGAATGACTCGAGTTATAAATGTCACTCCGACCTTTATTGTGACTAATGTTTAACTGTATCGAGGAGATTAAGGTGTAGTTGATATAAAGATGCACAGGTAGCTTTATGAGCAGAGACCTGAGTGTGGTTCCAGTCCGTGACGCGGAGCAGGGATCCAAAGGTGAATGGAAGATGGTGGGTGTAGTTGGTCGACTGTAAAACGTGATTCTCTGATTATCTCATTCTTCGAGATGAAAGGTTACTTATTAGTAAATGTATTTTTGCAGTCCAGTAGTTTTAAACTAAGGCCGTCACACTTTTACCCACATTTCAAAGTATCACACAGATAATTAATGATAAACTGCCTAAAACACAATATAAATGTATTTTTTTAAATGGTGATTGTGACGCTGACCGTTGAGCGGCCCAGACCCGGCAAGGAGGCAGAGGCAGAACGTCCAAAAATATAACCCGACGTGGGCATTTATTAAAACATGGGCACAAAGTTCACCGCCTCAATCCTGCTGTTCTCCTCGTCCACATCCTGCAGCCACAAGGATCTCACACACACCCAGCCTCTCAACAGACAGGGCAACAGAGCCTAAATACCCACACTCCAATCATCACAACAAGACACAGGTGAGGGGGGAGGAGACAACACAGGACACCAGGTGCCCACAACCATCAGCCACAGCAACATATACTGTGCAATCACGCTAATAAAGTGCCATACCACCCGGCCTGAAGCCGTCAGTCCATAGTGACGAAGCCACCTTCGTCACATTGATACTTATTACATTACATGTTGCTTGTTAGACGCTTTTATCCAAAGCGACTTACATACTCAGTGCTGTGGGCAATCCCCACAGGAGCAACTTGGGGTGAAGTGTCTCAGGGACACAACGACATGCTGACTGCAGTGGGGTTTGAACCTGTGATCCGAACACCAACGCACTAATCCACTGCGCCACACGCCTCCCAGACTATATACTTCATATTACAGACTATATACTTCATATTACAATTCAAAAGTAGTATGTTGTATATGTGTACTTTTACTTAGGTTTACATCTCAGAATCAAGTCGGCCATTATTGTCGGCCCTGTTAAGTGAAACAAGTGCTTTGTGTGGTTGCTAAGACCGGTTGAAAGAGACGTAACATTACTTAAACGACCTGTAGTTAAGTCACATTTGAGGTGTTGTTCTTTGTAAATACAGTCTATGGTTTGTACTTGGAAGTCAATTCATGGCAGCTTCTGGCAGACAACACCAATTTGAATACAAGTTTTAAAATAGTTGGAAACATTTGGAATAATGTAAGTTCACAACTCAACAAAATATATAATGAATGTATACTTCATTATTCTGACAACTATCTATTATAGTTTCTTAGACACATTATGAGAGGATTTTATCATAAAGGGCTTCAACAAATCTGTCTATCGCTCATTTGATTGATTTATCAAATAATCGCCTCTAACAGCCTGCCGTTTGAAGGAATAGTAAAATCACTAATAACCCTTATCAGAGTAACCTTTATTCGTCCCAGAGGGGACATTTACATTTGTTACAGCAAGTAAAGAGCCAACGATAGCTTGATTATTCATTAAGAAGCATGCATACAAAGGTTTAAAGATAAAAGTACAATATTTATAAAATACACATCGAGTAACAGTTTAGAGAAACAGCAGCCAGGTGAAAGTGTTAAAGGTGGAAGTATACCGTGTACTGCACAGGCTATAGAGATGGCACAACAATGGACTCATTGGCTAGTTGTATTTCACCTGTATTGGTGTTACCATGCCGATAGTCTGTTGAATAACTCTGAGAAGTGTATTCACGTACTCGTGTTTATAGCACATACATCTGTTTACAGTCCACATATTTATATATTATTACAATAAGTAGTACTGTATTCCACTGTACAGTATTTCATTTTAGATCCAGTTTTATCTCATGCTGTGTAACATGTTCTCCGTTTACAGAATCCTGCATTTGACTTGCATCACTTGTTTAATCGTTTATTTGGCGGGGACAACGCTCAGTGATGAACACTTAAAACATTACAATGTGTCAAGCGTAGCAGTGCCAGATTTAGCTTTGAGCTCATTTCCATCCGCAGTCCCTCACATAAAACATTTAAGAAGTTTACATTTTACAAACATGGCAAAAACAAAATACATGATATGCAAAAAGTAGCATTTACAAGTATTCTGTGTCTCTTGCTCTGTTTTATTGCACTAGTTTACTTCCACCGTTGGAGGAGCCTGAGATTTAACATAGCCAACAACTGCTGCATATGACAATGAAGCCTTTAAATCTTTGATTATAACCTCTGGTTTGTTTTAAAGAGAAATGTACTGAATGCTCATAATGAACCATGATTGTAACCACTAACTGTATACAAAAAATTGCAGTTAACGACAGCTTTAACAACCAGTGTTATGAATGTTTTTCATTTACAAGATGCCGCTTTGTTACCATGCAGACTTCACATGGCCTGGAGTTTTAACTGCTACTGTACACGGCAATAAGGTGCGAGCAGCAGGCCGCCCTCCTGCGGTGCGAACACATCACCAGCCTCTGCATTCATTATGTGAAATGGTGCAACTAAAGGGAATTGATCCACAAGTAAATACAATGGTGGTGAAATGTGAGAGAACGGTATTTGCTTTTAATTGGCTGCTGCAAAGCAACCACCGCCTGTAATGAAGGAAGCAGTGGGGGATAAAACACGAGACCGCAAACTGCACCTATTACCCTCACTGCTACACAGAAGAGCTCCATGCTCCACTTCACGTGAGACAATTAAAAAAAACATATCTGTGATTTACTTTTTAAATGATTTGATTTGTTTTACCCTGGTTGAAAGTTAATATTTGTACTTGTTTAGCTTTAACTGTAATCTGGGTTGGATCATACATGATTTAATAATCAGAGCACAAAAAATAAGAACATTAAAACATTATATTTGAAAGAATGTGAAACTAGATGTTACTAACATAACATTTTTCTTTAGGTCTTTCAAATATTACATTTTTATGGGAAATGTTTTACTGTATATCACTCTTCTAAGATTGCAAGTTTGTAATTGATGACATTACATACATTTTTAAGCATGTTTTAATGATAATATAAATGAAATGTCGCGCGGGCGCAGGATTCAAACCGACATGCTGGGCAGTGGATGTGTGGCCTTTGATTAAAAAGCAGCAACAAAAAACATTCAAACTAAAATAAACAGCATCCCATTTGTCGTAGAATACAACCAGCACACCTGGAGTTTGTACCAATACTTTTTTTTGACTGTACATGTACGAAAACAGTACTGGTACAAAGAGTGAATGCTGAAATTATGCAAAAGGCATTTTATTTGCCTTTAAAATGTTTTTCAATGTTGATGACATGGGCCAATGTTTGATTTTAAAACTATCCAAAAGTATTTCGATAAGATTACAATTTTGTAATCTGATGTTTTTTGTTTCTAATGATAACAACAGCCATGTAATTTGTACTCAGTTACCGATTACATTTCACAGTAATCTGACTGTAGCACTAGCAGCACTCAGCCACCAGAGGGAGCTCTGTCCTCAGCTAAACAACTTCACTGCCTCGTTTTATTTACTTCCTTTATAATAAACTCCGGAAATACCCTTTATGTAGGCTATATCTTAGAATAAAACAGCAACCTATCTGTCTTTTTCATCACAATGATGCTTAATGATCACGAGTTAATACATATTTTAGACTATTTGTTATTATTTGTTTCTGATATTAACTGTGAAATGTTCATTTTTAACTTTGCCGAGGCCTCACAGTGAGGAGACAAACAGCCGCCGCCTGATGTCCTCTTCAGGTCACTTGTGGTCCCCAGAGATGTAGTGGTGGAACCTCTCCTGCTGCATGCTGGGTAAAATCCTTGTGGATGTCAGCATGTCTGGCAGAAGGTGTAACGTTATATCCTCCCAAATATTGTGTTAACGCCTAATGCAGTTAGTCAGCACGCATATGCTGTTGTGCATAATGACAAATCGCACCCATGCAGATGTGAGCAGCCTTTTCTGTGCAGGTGTAAAACCAGCAGAGGTTAAAGTACACGCTGAATGTCAAAGGGATGAAGATGGGAATGTATAGCAACAACTGTGATTGTCCAGTACACATGCAGATTTGTATGTGGATACGTGCAATGTGCAATGTAGATATGACAACATGTCCAGTATTGGTACTAAGTGTATTTTTACTATTTTAAGTATTGTACTTAATGCTGTTGGGATGTTGGACTATGCTCTGTAGCTGGCATTCAGTATCTGTCGTGTGTTCTTGTTTCACGGTGGTTGTTATTTTCCTCGTTTCTTTTGTATGGTGTTTTTATTGTGAGTGTAAGGTATTGATTTCAATTAAATCCTCCTTATCTATAACCCAGAACAATTTGCACAACAGCTACTTTCCACAATTATAGTGTATATATTACCCAATGTATATGTTTCTGTTTCTATATAGTTCTGTTGCAGGGTGAAACTGTCTAATGTAGAGTATTACACTTGTCCTTTACTGTAAATATGTATATTAGCTGTTGATCTTTTATCAGATGTGTATCTTATTCTATCTTTTAAATATTTTGTACTGAATGCTTGACAAGATTGCTGCAGTGACAAAAGACAATTCAGAATTTTGGATGAGCATCTATCTATCTCACTATAATCAACCTAAAATGAACCTCAAGCTTCATCTGGGACAATTTATGTATTGTGTATTGTCCCTGCTAAATGAACAATAAGATAAATAAATGACCAGCCCCTCAGAGTCCCACAAGACACAATAGATCAGGATAATTCAAACAGACAACACTCGTCAAACAATTGATTATTGGACTGATATCCATCACTGTGTACGTTTATGTGCTTGGGTGTTAATTGGCAGATTGGACTTCTAGCGGTGGCCCAAAGAATGTGCTATGGCAGTATATTCCCAAACAAACAAACAAGCGGTGCATTTTGTGTGAAATGTTCAGATTTGGGCTCGGGCTGCTAAAAAGAGCAAACATCAGGTTTGGCTCCTGACACCAACTGACAGTCAAACGGCTCTCCTGGTGCTGAACATAAACCTTTTAATTACTGCAAACATGCTTGATGAGTTTGAAGCTTGATTACTTGGCCTTCATTAGTCAGATTGTGAGCTATAGTGACTCCCAGAGGCACAATTTTGTATCTCGAAACACTGCCAGCCTCTGTGTTTAGCAATTACATTTACCCTACAGTACACCCAAACAGGTGTGCGCGCCCCAAATACACCCCCCCACACACCCACGCACGAACAGGATCAGGTTTGTACACTCATACTTTTTATTATCACCTTGAACAAGCACTGTATGTAGACATTTCAGGCTGTGTTTTTAATTCTGACTAAAAGAAAACACTGATAAAATGTGCTTAGTGTGCTGAGTCCTACATTGTTGCCTGTCATAATGATTTTGTGTTTACTGTGCCATCTTGGATTTGTTTTTCCATCGGGGCGGCCGGTGCTTGTCACTACAGCGAAGAGGGAGCGTTCTGCCTCAGGCCACCACGCACTGGTAACGAATGTTCAGCTCATTGGAAAAATAAAGCGTGTCTGAATTATGTGCTCATGAATCTGTCCGTTGTTTGGATGTGTGAGTCAGACGAGGACGTTCAGTTTGCAAGGCAGTCAGTCACTTCCTGCGTTTTTCTGCTGACGCCAGGCCGCCGTTAGGCTAATGCAGGTGGAAGGTATTGTTGATAGGCTCTTTGTGCTTTATACTGCATGTTGAGCTTTAACACACTGTCCGGCAGAAGCAGCCTTGCCGCTATTTTTAGACGGGTACAGCTGCTCCTTAGCACCCACCCTTAAACCAGCCATTCACCAGAGATTTATGGCACGGGCCCATGAGAAACAGCTGTAGTGTCTTGCCACTTGCTTGTGTAAGGAGTGCGAACTGTGGTTTAATAAGAATTGTATTTAATTTGTGTATGCGTATACACAACAGCTGAAGGCAGTATTACATGTGGCTATCAGTGAGTGGGATGCCTCACGCAATCCAACGTTTTAAAACCACAAGATTGGAGCGTCCGGTGCTGCAGCAATGAGTCAGGCTCTGGTCACAAACGCCACCTGGGTCCAACACAAGTTCAACACTTGTGGCGAGCTGCTCCCCCACAACACCATGTGTCCCTGCATGTTAGCTCAGCATTCTGTACGTGCGCATCTGAAAAACAACATTTTAGTTTGTCCCTGACGAAGGTGACGCTGCGTTTGCTCACGCGACCCTGGAGAGGACGGAGGAAAGATTCCTGGGACTTTGTGTTTTGTTTAAAACTCAGATCTGCCCTTTTGTTAATGACTGTCCCCCTGATACTGTATCTACAGTGCAGCTCACAGCCTCGTCACATGATTACAGTCGTGTAAATTGTCCGGAAGCTTCTATGGAGCTACGGCAGAGAAATTGGCCTGGTGGTGGTAACCTTTATAAGAGTGTGTGCGTGTGCGTGCGTGCGTGTGTGTGTTGGGGATGGGCGCTAAATACGCAGCTCCCACAGCCTCACTATAGCAGCTAAGCTTAAGTTTAGCTTATCACTCTCAGTTTGTTGTCTCCATTATTCAAAAGGACACCTTATCAGTTGGGACTCGTATTTAGCCTTCCCCGCTGTGAGCTCCACACAATGATGTTCTACATTGTTCCACATTAGCTCTGGTGTCTATTTCAGCAGTTCTCTATCCATTTATTGATGCATGTCTTCCATTGATCCAGGCATTGATTTGCCAGGCAATCCATTATCCATCTGTCTGTTTCAGCTGGCTTTTAAATGATCCGTCAGATTGAGCTATTAAGGGGAGTAGTGGTGAAGTCCAAAGGTTGGTGATACATTCAGGGAGAGATGGTGCTCTGAGTGTGTGTGTGTCTGAGTGTGTGTTTGGGGGTTGGGTAAAGGTATTGTCAGGCATTTATAGGTATTCAATCATTTTAAATGAACACAGTTTTGGTATTGGTGTGGATCTCATAAGTATAATTTATCATAGGGTAACATTATCAAGTGCAACACAACATTTGTGGGATTAGATAATTACCAAATGAGTGGCAATAACCACAACTCTGTTAAATATGTCTGTTAAGTATTAAGAAACAGCCAAGGAACAGTTAGCTTAGCTAGGTTTAGCATAAAGATAGGGGGGAAACAGCTAGCTTAGTTCGGTCCAAAGTGGAAAAATATAATTACCAACCCCTAAACAAGTCATTAATTAACACCTTCTAGATTGTTCTTTTATTCTGTACACACATTCAATAATTAAAACAGCAATGTGTAGTTTAACATGATGCTACATGCTGAAACTAGCTTATGGCTAAGGAGTTAGCTACAGCTAAGCTAATTATCTCATAGTTTCATACTAAACGGAGAGATACGAGAGAACCATAAAGGTGTTTGAATATTTCAACATTTTAAATAGTCCTCAATGTTTTGAAGAAATTCTACGGACCTGAAACTTATGAAAACTTTCAGATATCAATTGGATAAACTAAAAAAACTGCTTGGTCATGAAGCTAAATAAAAACGGTCTTCGTTTACGAAAAGTTTACATTTTCAAGGTTTTTAACTGAATATTTAGGAAAAACACTTCCTTTATGCATTCTACCTTTACGTTTCTGGGAATTTATTTCACAGGGATTTTCTTTTATACAGCAACGTAGGCTCAAATGTTTGATGTTTTGTACTTTTCTGAATTATCCAGGTTTTCCAGGGTAACGCTTTAATCTTCCTGTGAGGACACACTTTGAGGAAACAAAGAAAATGCCACCAGCCAAACATAGATGTGGGGGGCTAAGATGTGGGGGATTCCAGATTGAGATGCAAGATGGATTCATATATATTCATGAATTCAGTCAGAAAAGTCAAACGGAAGCAGTATGATAATCTCGCAGTAATTGCATTTTTCCCTCCAACTGTTTATGGCAGACTCGAGCGCCACATCCATAGACGTGCGACGGGAAGAGCAAGAGTGTTACGGCGCTGAACAGTGGATACACTCTGACCCCGTACCGAAGGCCAGTCAATCCACCGCCGGGTCAAGTGGTGGTTATGCCAAATCCATCGGATTCATGGGTAATGGGATGGCTATCATTACTCTTTAGATAGTCAATTATATGTTTAATTAAGCAAGTGAGACATCAGATAATTGAACTATTGACTGGTCTTTCCGAGTCACATTTGTCTTCTGATTCAGGGAGGGGGGCAATGCGGAAAATCATATCAAATTAGTTCGGAGGTATGAGATTGTGATGATCCAGTCTTTTTCTTTCTTTCTAGACAGATGTCCTGACCACTGACAGAAGAACTTTTTCTGGTTTAATTTTCTGACAGTGCACTCTTTCTCATCCATGCCTCAGGAAATGCCCCCACAAAAAAAAACATCCAAAGGGCCATATTTCAAACTATCAAGCTGTTTTTTTCATACATGTCAGTCTGCTGGATACATGTCAGCAGCCGTCGGAAAAGTGCTGACATCGCTGCCCTCCTGTCCGGCAGCCCCGCTCCCTCTGTGTGAACTTGGATTTAGCTCAAGGGTATAGCCACCCTGCTAATGTGATGTAGCTCCGAGAAGGAAACAAATTGGCCTGACGTCTCATACACTGCCTTGTCTTGATTGTGTGATGGCTTCTACTGCTAATGTGTTACGATGGGTAGACCTGCACGGGGAGGGAGACGGGTTTTGTGTGTGTGTGTGTGTTCGAGAGAGAGAGAGAGAGAGAAAAAGAGCGAGGGAGGGAGGGAGGGAGGGAGGCAGGGAGGGAGGGAGGGAGGGAGGGGGGAAGTGAGGGAGGATGGGGGAAGGGCCTCAGTCTGCAAGATCAGCACAAGTGGAATTGCATTGATTCAGTTAACTGCAGAGTTGGAGCGTGATGTGGAATTCTGTTTATCAAGGGTGGAGTTTACACGATAGGCTCCATTTTGATCTTATTTTCTACATCACATTCATAATCAGTCCCTGCTCCCTTTTTTACTTTCCGCCATAAGATGTAAGCTCATTATTAAACATATAACTGAGCCCCACCTTGAGTTTGACATGCTTTAATAAGATGAGCACATGTGTTTTTTTTTACTGAATTACTGTCTTGATTTAAATGGAAACACATTGTTGGTTTCCTCGGTGTCTTTTGCACCAAATTCATCAAAAGGGAAATGCTTGCACAGCTCATGTTTCCATTCTGGCAGATACACAGTCTGTAAACAACATTATAATCCGCATTAATCTACAGGATATGATGCAAACATTTGACATCGTTTTCTGTAAATCACCAGGAAATATGCCGCATATTCCGAGTAAATACTGACTTGTGTTGTTATACTCAAGCGGAAAGCCACTGGCCCAGAAACGACATCTGCTGAATCTCCAGAAAAAAATGCTAAATAAACCTCAAACATCGTACTAATTATAGGGAATAGATTGCTGCTTTCTAATTGGCTGCTTATTATTAATAGGGAGTGTTTGAAAATACACAGACAATACTGGAGGCTATTGTCAGACAAAAGGTGATGAATTTACAAGACTGAAAATATAGAAGGCTTATTCCGAAAATGACTAAATCTTGATGAGATTGGCCAATATACTTTTACGACGTGCAGTCTGTCCGTGTTTTTGGCATTCAGAGAGAGGATGCACGTACTGTAAATTAACGAGGCCCCCTTTAAAACATGCATTTAAAACGGGCATGTTGCAGTATATTTTATTTTCTCCTTTACCTCTCCTCCCTTCTCTTTCCTCTCCTCCATCTAGCAGTAGGGAATTTGTCTCTAAGGGTTTATCATGACTGCCTCATATTTCCCCCCACCACCCCAGTTTGTCATTTTGCTGATCCAGACGCTTTTCCATATTTCAGTATTCTTATCATCCGCTGGCAGTAAGATGATCCATTTCACTTATTTCTTAGAAGTGTGACTGTAGCCCAAGTCAATATCTGCAGAATGAATTCAGTGAATCACCGAGGAGGGGCAGCTAGTTAGCGTCCGCGGAGGTGGTGGAGGTGGTGGTGGTGGTGGTGGTGGTACTGGTGGCGCAGGACTGTTTTTTTTTATACAGAGTCAGCAAGGGTAAAATGTCAAGCATTTCTTAGGGAAGGGGCTCCATAGGATTCCATTTGAAGCTTTAATCTTAATTGAGAGCATCGCACATTGATATTCCATAGGCCTCTTTGCCCTTCGCCTCTCAGCTACTTTCATTTAGAGGACAGCCGTACTGCACTAGAGCATGGGGATTGCTTTGTCAGACAGCCAAGAGGCCAAAGGCAAGGTCAACTCTCTTTGTAACGGTGGCTCGCTATGGAGTGAAAGGCATCCCCTCTTTGATGCCGTCAGTACTTTTGTAAAACATTTCCGAGTCTTCCTGAAGTGACGCCGAGTCTATTTTGACCTTATTTTGAGAAGAGATATTGCAGATAACTCTTTTTTTAGTGCATCATATCAGGTACGCACCTTGACAAATGCCTGACTTGTGGATGTAAACACATTCTCCCCCACAGCTCAAGGCCAAACAAAATGATGATTTAATGCAATGTGGAGTAAAAGAAGACATTTGCATATTGAGCAGTCAGAGAGAGTTCATTTAGGCAGCTGCGAATATTATTCAATTATGCTCGAGATTATCTGAAGTAATCGTTTGATCCTGAGTGTCGACTTCTCAAAGAAGGAAGATATTTGTGCCTCGCAATTTTGACATTGCGGAGCTCACAATGGGTGCAGTAGCGTCCCCTAATCCTCAAACAAAGGGGAAGGACTAACTGGCCCTGCAGATGCAGCGATAAGGCCCATGTCATCAAGTAAGGTGAGGAGAGGAGGAAGGTGCGGGACGGCAACGCTCTCGCCGCTCCTGTGGGAAGAGTCGTCATGCCACCTTTCCAGAGGTGATGAAAACAGATGGAAATAAAGACACACACACACACACACACACACAGAAACCGTTTACAGCTGAGTGCACAGCCCCTATCCGTGGGACTGAGGACCGAGCTCGCCTCCATTTCTCATGCTCCTGCCTCGGCCCGCTGCTGACACAGATATACTGTAAAGAGATAGCGGCACAGATAGGTATGCATGTGCATGTCAAAGTAGCCCCCGGGGGTTAGCCGCTCGGAAAACACAGGGAGTGAAGGGATAACATGGGATCCACCTGCCACACTTTCCTCATTAATCTCAAACATTTATGCGACACTATTTGGGAACTACGGCTCGAGATAACAAGTGTTTCCTCTGCTGATGAAACAATGCATCAGGATTAAGGGATTAGTCCTTCAAAGATGTGTTTTACTAGCACATATGAATAACAGGTTTCCTATGGCTGTGGCTTCTGACAGATTTATCAGGTGATCGTGGCTTGATAAAGCTTCAGAGAGGCTGCTCCTATTTCAAAGTCTCCTCCTCGGATTCTGTGGGAAAGCCCGACGCTCCTGCTTTCCACTCCTTCCACCGATCAACCACAACAACAGCATTTACTAAACACCTCCGACGAATCAACGCAGTTAGACTCCAGATCTATTCAGACAACAAAGCAGCTGAACTCCTCAACTAGCATTGGGAAATAATCATTAAAGGGAGGGTTCACTTTATCACGGATCAATTCAATCTATTGCAGCCAGGCAGTGACACTCCCTCCAATAACCTACTTTATAACTTTTAAAGGGGACATGAAAGGATTGTTGAAAATTCTTTTTTCCCCCCTTTATGTCAAAGGTTGCTGTTTGACAATATCTGCTAATTTAGCAATACATTACACAATCAGGGTCTTTAGACGTTTAGTCCTATTGATGCTAGGAAACTCGAGGAGATTCATTTTTCAGTCCGGAAAGAGGATGCGCAGGGTCCACACATGAGTCAAAGCTGTTCCTCTCTGCGGGATTTAAATATAGCCCCGCTCGCCGTTACTGCTGTCACTCACAGACTTATGGCGACCTTTTGACCTGGCCTGTACAAAAGAGACTTGAAACTGACATGAACACTCCGAAATGTTTTTCACCAGAGCAGCCACACAGAGGCAGAGACGCATTTGAAGCCTCTGCGTTATCAGCTTGATCGGGTGTCATGGTTTTGTTTTCACTCACACATGTCAGATATGTGTCTGATGTTTCATCAGAAGACGGGAGGCAGGCAGATGGGAGGTTCCCACAACAATTGGACAGTTGGAACGGTTTTCAATACCTGATGTGCAGCCTGAGGTCAGAGTTGGTCGGGACGCAGCTCAGAGGCCACCTACATGTGTTGTTTTGCAGGCCGGACATGTTGGTGCTGCAGACCAATGCTCAGCCACGTGTGGGCGGTGTGTTGCTTCACACTGTTCACTTTCTCTTCTCTCACAATGGACTGCTTTTTTGCAGTTTTACATTGGTGAAATCATCCAGTTACTTTTTGACTTTTGCAGACTATAAGGACTTGTAAAGTGAGTTAATAACCAGCTGTATCTCATGATAATATTACAAATAACACAGTACAAATCAGTTCAGCACTAGATTGACACTTTTTACAGCAGCTTTGATCAATTATTGGACACTGTGGTACAAACTATAACAGTTCAACACAAATTAAATAGAATTACATTTTGTACAGATATTAATGTACCTCAGAGGAAGAATCCTTCTGACTTTGGTGATTTTCATATTGTTCCTCTTCTCCTTGCCACCATGAGGTTGATATGCGTTTGGTTTTGAAAGATATGTCTTAAGGGTTAAAGGATGGATTGTCATGTGACATTGTCCTCTCAGGGTGAAGTGTTAGTTAAACAAAGAGAGTCATTATTATACTTGCTAAGTGTCAACATGTCATTATTGTCATTACTAGCATGATAGCATGCTGGTGTTAGCATTCAACTCAAAGCCCTGGTACAGCCGAATAGATTCATGGCATGGCTGAATACACTTAGTCTTATTGTATGGAACACATTGTTTTTGAAATAACAAGCCTTTTTATAAATTAAATCGATCAAATGAAGGGTTTAAAGATTAAGAAAATGTTCATCCAACTTTGAAAACCCTTCCCAGCTTTATGAAGCCTTTAAAATCTTTAAGCTTTTTTTTTATGTTTAAGGCATAAATTTGCACTCTTACTTTTACTGTGTTGGTTCATTCTTGCTGCTCTCAGCTTTTTTCAACATGAAAAGCTCTGAATAAACAACGGCAGACACACTGTGATAATTAGTGAGCTCTACAGGGGCTGGGAAGAAGATTCCTTTCAACCTTTAGGCGAGCTAGCTAGCTGTTTCCTCCCGTTTCCAGTCTTTTGGTTAAGCTAAGCAAAGTGGCTGCTGCTTGCCGGCTCCCAAAACACAACGCTACATCTATTTGGCTTTTATCCGAAGCGACTTACAGCCACTGTATTCTAATATAGTAGGTACAACCCCTACAAATATACAGATATTGATTTTATTTGAGTGTAGTCTTAACAGATGAGATTTCAGTCTGCAATTGAAGATGTGTAGATGTTCTACCGTGCACCGTGTACCGGCTCTCTTGGAGCCAAGAGAGCAAACGGTACAATTAATCCTTTGAAACGGTAACGAATCATCAGTTGCTTGTCTACAGTTGGTTTTTGGCCAAATAACAGTTTTGTAAGCAGGTTTAAATGAATATATGATCAATAATATTGGTATTGTATAGCAGGTATAAGCATGTACTGTTTTTGTTAACGTTCATTATTTGCATGTAACCATGAGAATTTTATTTCTGTTTGCAACAATCAAGATGTATGTGACTGGCATTAGGTTCAAAGGATTTGGTTCACAAACTATCTATCTTAAATTCAGTGGGAAAACGTATCACACCCTCTATAAACGTTGTTGTTTCCCGTAACCTTTCATTTCATTCTTTTGAGAAGTAAGTGTTTCTTTTTTTTCTGCCGTTGAATCCCAGAACAAAGTACTTCCTGTATCTTGACCACAAAAAGAGCAAACAAGTACATGGGTTCACTTTAGTATAAAAGGCAGTCGTCCCCTTAAATAGACGCCTTATAAGCTCCATCGTGGCCAATCACACGCTTCTTCCCCGACAGTCCGACCACAGCGCACAGATGGTTGTTACTCTGTTGTTGTAGCGGAGCCTCAACATCGCGCATGATGACAAAGATGGCCACGAAATCAAAGAATGGGTGTGTGAACAACTGTTGTGCCAAAGACGCAGGGACAGATACCGCTGTGCTAAAATCCTCTTAAAGAAAAAAGATTATATGGCTTTAAGTTCAGCACAGGCCTTCTGAGAAACACGAGGGAAGAGTTACGACACAAGGGAGATGTTAACATGACACACTAGTGGGAGAGCGACACACCCAATTCCAAGGAGGCCTGCGAGACTTTAGCAGAACGTATGACAGATTCTCATGTCAGTGACACCCGCAGAAACTTATAAAGAAGGGTGTCGAATGGTACGTGGGCAGTGACCGTTTTGATTTCAAACCCTTTCAAATGTTCATGTCTACTTTTCTCAGTCTTTATGAGAGACTCTAAACTAACGGTGTGTCAACAAAAATATCAGTTCACCAACTAAACTTGCTCAAGATAATAGTTTTTCTGCAGATACCTTCTTGCGGTTCCTGCTTTTTGAAAGCTCCGATGTAAGAGCAAGTAACCATGAGGACTTCATTATAACAATTGGGTCTAAAAAAACACCAACATATTCCCACCAAAACATCTTAAAGTTATTAGGGCCAAACGAAGGTTAAGGTTAGTTTATTTATAAAGCACATGTTCACACACAAATCAATTCAAAGAGCTTTACATCGGCAATAACACATCAAACAATTAAAAACAAAATAATACGACACAAGGGAGATGTTAACATGAAACGAAGACCTACTTTGCCCTAAACATGTAGTCCTTTTTATGATTTAACTACTGTAAGTATACATAATATATACTTGTTGTTACATTTTGGAGTGCCTTCCTATGTATCCTGTTTTGTTCCAATCGCACCCGACACATCCTTCATCTATCGTTGAGAATACGGGGCAACCTGTTATCTGTTTCCTGATTTATCTCCTACATTTAAACCCACCATAAAAACATGCTTTTCTTCCCTTTAGTTTCCTCAAAGTTAGCAAGAACTGTTTACTTTCTCATCCTCAGGGCTCTTCAGTCCCACCATTACTTTTTCCTGGATGCGAGTTTGTTATATACCAGAGACATTACACGGTCCCTGAGGCCTGGACCTGATTTCCAGGTTGTGTTAAACTCGCCAAGGCGCACATGCTGGCGTCTGAGCAGGAGCTGACCCTTAATCAGCGAAGCGCTGCCAACAGCAACTGAAAGCCACAATTATCTGCCCTATAGATAGGTAGGTTGTATACAGGGGGCCAGGGGCTGTGGAAAGGGAAGAGCCTGTCAGGGGGAAAGGGGAGGTGGGGGGAGAGCCTGAGCTAACCTCTGTGGCTCGTGTTTCTACTGTGCACTAATGGACGCCTGTCATCGTTATGGACAGAAACAGGAGGGCGCCTGCCAGCTGCATGACCCCCATAAAACAGAACAGGAAATCCTAGCAGGGAATGAAAGGAAAAGAGATTTGTTCTTTTTTTTCTAATCTTCTCTTCAGTGAACCTTCCTTTACTCTTTGGCCTCTTGTTTATGCTGCAAAACTGCAGTGTCACTCGTAAAACTGGAGAATACGCTCCAAGTACGTAAGCAAGTCGAGGTGTCGAGTGTGCTGTTCCTGAAATGAATCTTAACCGTTTAGTCTCTTAGTCTCTTAGTGTTACCCCTGTTTCGTATGCGAGTACAACACCTCTGTTTTTTACCCCAGGCTGTTTTGCTATTGTGTATTTCACGCTGGAAGCAACGTGTATAATCATTACATACAGTGGTTTGCCCTTCGCTCGGTAACCGAAGTCCAGGGTCCGTAATGTGACAGGACTTTGTCACACCTCTGTCAGTGGTGTCCACTGAAACGTGACAAGAACTTTATCAACGGGCCTTCCAATCAGATCGCCAGGAGATCACGCTGAACACAACGTCCACAGCAAGCCAGATTCCTTATTACGGCCAATAAGATAGCAAGACAAGCTTTATTGTACTTCTGAAGCTACACATTAATCCACTCTGTTGCAGCCTGCAGAGCCCATCATGTGATAAACTAACTCATTACCAGTAGTACAATCATAATTACAGAGGAATCTTTGAGGATGTGGCTACACTGAGAAAAAGCAACCATAGTCCAAACAGCAGCTCGGGCAATCAAAAAAGAAGGTGACAAACATTAACAGTCAGGATCACATGATATTCATAAGAATGTGTGGCTTTGTGCAAGAGAGGAAGAAAGTGCACGATCGTCTGTATTCGCATTGCCATGTCTGCTCGTGTGTGTATGTGTGCCATGTCCATGGAGACGTCTGTGTGCGTGTGTGGCCTCTGCATGATTCACGGTGTCACAACTGCGCACAGAAACGACTGGACATCCTGAACGGAAACCGCAGCCGTCGAAGCTGCGTTTTCCTGCAACACACAACCCAACACTCTCACAGAGAGTCACTTGACTGGACCCTCATATAGGAAGTGAAAGAGGAAGCCCCTCGTCCATCCTGTCCTCCATCCCAATCTCAGCTCTACTCTTCACGTGAAGCTACTCTTGCAGACAATATGAGACTTTAACTGTTGCAAAACACCGCGTGAAAGAACTGGCTGAGGCTGGAAACGTCTCGCTATCGGGGGTCAAATGTCTCGTCAGTTGACATTTAGCCACAGGAGATTAGCGCCAATCATTAATGTGAACGCAGAATTCACTGATTGATCAATGGGGTTTGTTTGAATCAAATGAATATTTGCTCAGCTGATTCCTATTTGACTATTTTCTATCTTATCTCTGGTGTTTTCCTCGGACAGTCAGTCAGGTGCTCTGCAACAAGATACCCAGTGTTTAGACAGTGGAACTGGGCCAAACCAACACTGTCCAAGAAGATGGCTATGATATCACCGATGGAGGTGGTGAGTGGTGTTTGGCCATAGGCTCCGCTGGCCCGGCGTGTCCCTCGTGGCTCAAGGCCTCCGGCTGTGTTCATTGGTGACAGTGAACGCAGCCGGGCAGCCTGCATTCCTCTGCCTCTCCCCACACAATGGTGAGTATCTGCAGCATTCCTCTGTCTGTGTCCGCTGTCTGAGACGCAGCGAGGCCTTGGCGAACCCCAGCACTCGGCCGAGAGGTTGGCACCACCGTTAACAGATTGTGATGGACACGTTTGAGTGTCTTCACTGAAAGGCCAGTCGACTATAGGCGTTATTTATCGTGTAAGAGCGTGTCGTGGTTACATCGAGAGTGGACATCTTAGTCACGATGTAATAAAAAAAGGCCTCTGCAGAAGTGATTTGGAAATAATTTAAGAGATGATGATTCTTCCTCTTTACCCTGCTTCATCATCTCCTTTTTCCGTGCAATCGTTCCTTCTCTCCATCTGTTTTTAAAAAATGCAAGCACGTCTGTTCTAAATCGTTTTCACTGCTCTTTATCCTTCTCCAGCTCTTTTGCTTTCTCTCTTGTTCCGATGCCACAGCCGTGCAGACACCTTTCCCTCCTGCTGACTCAGTAGCCAGCCTCAGGCGCTGTGGGCTGGGGGTGTTGGTGGCGGGGAGGAGGAGGGAGGGAAGGGGGGAGGGAGGCAGAGAGGGAGTGGGGGTAGTGTGAGGCTCCCACATCAGGCCCAGCAGCCTATCACATGCGAGGAAAAAGAGCTGGCTAATCGTTTCTACAATGGCACCCTGCACACTGTCACACAGCACCACAAACTGCTCTCCTCGCCAACACTTCTACTGTATTATTCCGCCGTAGCTTAGAAATCCTCATGTGATGTATAAGTGCGCAAACGTACCGCACCGAACAAAGAAATGCCCTGTTTGAAAAACCACACCTACGAAAACACATCTGATGCAATGTAAAATATATGCAAGTATTCACATACATGCCACCTTGTACCTTGTGTTCCAATTGTGCATTTACTAATATACATGTACACATCAGGTTCAAGCTGGTTTACATGGAACAAAGCTAATATCTTCGTGTTTGAATCAAATAGCTGGATATCAGTATTGGGTTGACTATTTGGCCTTTTAGAATAATTACACCATGAGGTTTTTGATGAATAATTATCAGTAATGTGGATGTAATGGCTAAGTGGTTAGAGACAAGCAATGTGCCAGCGACATCACGCCATCACTTTACTAAAATATCAGTCTTTGAAACCAAGAAAGGACGACATTTGTGTCACCTGAAAACATCCCACTTATAAACCAGTATTTAGTCTCATATCCCCATGTCCACATACTATATCGTTCCTATTTATTTTACTTGAGGACGCCTTCTTCAATCTCAAAGGCTGTAGACGTTTTGGAAGGTTTTAATAATTTGCCTGATTGTGTCATAAATTACATAAAGACATGTTCAATTGTATTTATTGAAAACAACAACACAAATCAACAAAACATGTGAACTAATTGAACAACAAAATTCTTCAATAATAACTGGGAAGAGTTTTCTGCATCGCGGTCATCTGAGCGGGTTTACTGTTAATGAGGATATTTTACGAGTACACTTTTAAACTAGAAGAAAATTGAACTGTGCCTGTAAACAAAGTCTTGTGCCATATATAAGAGCCACTGATTAACGAGCCTGTCCCGATAACATTAAAATATAGAGGAGCTTTATTCATTGCCATAACCATCTGGTTTATTTTCTGCTATATCCTTGATGTTCACAAACGCACGCATTTACGTCACGCACTCCGGTGCAGCGCGCCGACCTTCAGGGATTCGGCCTGTTCTCAGGGAGGAAAGTGTTTTTGCACCTGTGGTTTGATTTTAGAGCTGCTTTGAGGTCAAACCTGTCAGGGGGTCACACATGAAAAGAGAACCTGGTTTCCAGGCTAAAGGGTAGGGCCGTTAACAGAGCCACCTGCCAAGCTCTCACTAAGGGTGGGAACAGAGAGAAAGTCTCCTCTGACAGCGAGAGACTGGGAGACTGCTGTAAACTCCATTTACAATGTGTCCACTTATCACACATTATTATCACAATGGCCTTGGAGCTATTACGGTTATCCAAATATTATTGTAGTCCTGAACTGAAAACGATCTGTTGTCAGGGAAATGTGCAAGAGGATTTAAAAATGTAGCAGGACAGAAAAAAAAAGCCTATGAGGTAAAAAAAAAAATCGGCAAGACGAGCAGCAGTTTGTGCCGACGTGGTCGTTGTTTCTCTCTTCCTCCGTTAATGAATGCAGAGGTGTTTGTCTGAGGAAGAGAGCGGAGGGGAAGCCTGATTTCCACTCCATTTTATGCTCTCACATGCAGGGGTCCCACAGGAAGCAGCTCTCCATGAAGGGCAAAGGTCGAGAAGGAGAAGAGAAAGCCACTCTGCCTTTTTATTCTCGGCCAAACCAATAAATACACAAACTGGCACTCCTTCCTCCGGCCGTCCGATCATAATAATATTAATACTTGTGACACGATAAAGTAAATCCACTCGGCCTTTCATTCTCCACCAAACTAACACAGACACAACACTGAGGGAGTCCCAGTTCCTCTGGCCGTCTATTTGTAATAATATTAATACTTATGACACGACGATGAAGTAACATGACCTCTCCAAACGCACACTGTGAATGTGTGTACAGAGAACATCATTCGAGTATAAAGTTGAGCTAATGTTTTTGTGCACTTGTCTTAGCAGTCACTGCACTTCAATGAGTGAGTTCACTTTTATTTCTATAAATTATATATTGTGTTAAAGAGTTCTCAAAGATAACGTTATTGCACTTCTTTTAGGGCTTTTAGCATTTATTACTCAGTATATAAGTATTAAAATGTCGGCATAGCACTCATATGATAACACACTATGACACTAATACAGGTGACTGGTGTGGTGTATGAACATTTGAAAGCGTGTTAAATATTTCACTGTGTGGATGTTTTTATATAGGATAGTAAATCTATCAGCAGATGAGACACAATTTTTAAAAAGTCAAGATAGGTTTATTGATCCATAACAAATTAAAAACATAGTGGGTGAAAACAATTTGCATAATCATATATTATCTTAAAAAGAAAAGCAAATGAGGAACATATCTGTCCAGCAGAATCAGCTTCATAAAAAAGAATAGTCATTATCCTAGCGTAATTAACTTCTGTATGTTTTTTCTATTTTAATGAAGCATAAACACAAAATATAATTGAAGCTACAAAAACTAAGCAAAGCAACAAAAGAAATCACCAAAGTATTGAAGCGTAACTAAAGGATTAAGTAGTATATTAATAAAAAGGGAATATTCTCTGATTTCAAGTATCTCCTGTGAGACAAAATACAGATACGCCTGTATAAAATAAAAACATCTCATACATGTCCTGCATGCATGCTTCATTGTGATTTTCCATGTATAACTTGTTGTCTAGTTGTTTCTATTACAATTATTAGAGAGATATCCTTAAGTCCAACATTAATTACAATTTGAAGAATCCATGGGCCTGTTTGTTAAAGAGCAGGGCGATCTGTCAACATAATGCCTCCAATGCCATGGAGATGGGTCAGTTCTGCGGGATGGACAAACTCACATTAAATACTCGGGTGAGGAGGGGTTGTCACTGGTGGACCCGGTTTCGTGGTAACAGTTCGCACCGGACAGTTTCTCGCATTTACTTTTGTATGCATCCCTCTCCCGCATCAGCCTGTTCAGTTCGTGTTTCAGCTGCTCGACCTGTCCCACCAGGCTGGTCTTTTCGTGCTCCAAAACGTGTTTCTGCTGGACGCGCTTGTAGCGGCAGGACTGTGCGTAACCTCTGTTTTTCAGGGTCCGGCGCTTCTGCTTCAGACGCATCACCTCGTCCTTGCCCAGGCCCCTGAGGAGCCGGTTCAGCTCCCTGACGGACATGGACACCAGCTGGTCGTCGGAGAAGTTGCTGTCCGCGTTGGACCGCCGGTCGTAGCGGCTGTGCGGGATGTGCGCACCGAGGTCCGACTCCTCGTCATCCATCGAATCAGGGGAATCGCACCCCATGTCATCTTTCATATAAGGGTCTTCGCAGTGACTGCCGGGGATGCCTTGCATGTCGGGGTGACCCGGGAGTCCCGGGTACTGCTGTACCGGCTCGTTGATGTGGCCGTACCCATCGTACTCAGCTTGGAAAGGTGGCTGGTGGTGGCCGTGGGGCACAGATGGGTGTCCCTGCTGTGCCGTGGCTCCGATCAGGGCCTCCATTGCGTCCTCGGGTGTCAGACCGAAAGATTGGGGGTACATTTGCTGAGGGTAACCCCCGTTGTTGGGTAACCAGAACTGGTCGCCCCCGGGGTTATTTCTCGGCTCGCTGGGGTTGAGGTTCGGTGACGAGGGTACCGAGTTGCAAGGTGTGCTGCCGGGGGTGGAGGAGACCGAGTCCGGTCTCTGGAGCTGGCTGCATGGCCCGATAAAGGAGCGGTCCATCCCTTGCATCGATTCTTTCTTAACGCCGAACTTCGCAAAGTCGAAGTCGCCGACGAAATCCATGTTGTTTTTCTGAAGTCCCAAATGTGAATGCGCCTCAGCGGACATGTTAACTGACAAAGCTGGTCTCTTCAAAGAGCTCTGAGTGTCCGACGCTATTTCACACAGTCAGCAAAAACGTGCTTACTTTCGAAAAATGGCAGTAATTCCAAACTTTGATTTCAGCTCACAAAGGGAAAAGACATGCGTGCGTAAAAAGCGTCCAAAACTCTGAAGTGGAAATTCTGCACCGCGCAGCCTTTTTTGCTTTCACTCGCTACACACTGAGACTCCACACTGATGCCAGCGAGCTGGACGCACCTCTGCCTGCTCAGGAGAAGCGCACTTTCTTCATAAAGCTGCATTGCTGTGATGTCACGCCTTCCAGGCTACACCTCCACGCTGCACTCCAATGAAAAGACGCTGAGGAGGCAATTTGCATAAAAGCTGCTACGAGTCTGTCCCCACGAGCTTTTCGTGATGATCACTTGACCAAAACCTATAAATGTCTGCACAGCTACACACTATCTTATACAATATGTTTTTGTATATTCTACTTGTCCTCTATTTTATATTTAGGCCTATTTATCTCACAGGAATGTGTACTATACTTGCACTTCTTCTCCTCACTTCTCTTCTTTGATTTCTATTTCTACTTGCACTATTTGTATTTGTTTTAAGTGAAGTACATTTGATGTTGCATTGTTGGAGGAGCCTGTGACTTATATTTCCATTGCCAAAAGTATTCTGCATCTAAATCAAATCAAATGAAAAATGTATTATAGCCCCAAATCATAAGAAATGCCTCAAAGGGCTGTCGAAAGCAAAAAAAAGCAGCGACAAAAACATATACAAACGTCATAGCATAACACTTACAAAAACATTATCTATCTAGTATAGATAGTGCAATAGTAGCTATTGTGCATATGACAAAAAAGCCTATGAGTCTATGAATCTTGAGATGAATCATAGTCAAATACCTACACACTGAGTCGAGGCAGTGTTTTTATCTTCATTAAGCAAATCCAATAAACATAATAGTCACTTTTGCCTAAATATTAAACTAGCTTGATATCATTTTTTTCTTTCAACCTTAAGTTGGTTTATATTTATATCTGGATTTGTGGTCATGTACACACGCCTGATTTTACTTAAACTACAACAAAAAGGAGGCTGCAGGACACTTTATTTCACACTGTTGTTGTGGCCATGCTCTGTGGTAAGCACACAGGAGAACACTGACACCTTGTGGCCTCTAGTCTACACTGCAGACATCCCAATCTTAATATCTACCCTTAGATATGAAGTGTGCACCATCACAGACTTGCATAAGAGGGAACGAGTGTGTTTCTGAGCCAGTAAAGTGTTGTAAGAGGAATATTTGTGTTGTCGGGTAAAAACATGTTAGAAAACTCTTTTCATGCATCCATCCATCCATCCATCCATCCATCCATCTTCTCCCGCTTATCAGTGGTCGGGTCTTTTCATATAATTCTTTATTTTCTTAATTGTATTTGTGTTCTGGATGTGTTCAGGCTGTATTACTGCTGTTTTGACAGATAAAATGCTAAGAATGATTGGTTAATCTCATGTAGCATTGTGCATGTATTTACTATGTGAATACAGAGATGTTCTCTACCCTAAGCCCCTGACAGGAAGGAAAAGGCAAAGCATCTGACAAATATATTCTTTCTTAATGTATTTTTGAACCGGAGTTGGCTGAAAGGCTCGTATTCATCTGCAGTCCCAGCTCAGCAACATCTCTAACACAATAAAAAAAAAAAAAACCTGGCATGTTCCAGGATGTACGGTCTGATCCAGGGAACCTAGCGGTGTCCAGAAGTGACACGGCCGCACAGGAAATCAAAGGGTTAATCGACGTTCCTGCCCTGAGGTGACCCTCTCAGGCACCGCTTCCTCCAAAGATAGCGAAAAGCTTCACTGACAAGATAGAGGACTCGAGCCAAAACCAATAGAAAGTGCTGTCCGAGGACGCAGAGGCATTTTTCCAGTCAGGTTTAGTTGCTGGGAATAAAGGAAAAGAGGAGACAGTGTGACTGAGTGGGGATGGCTCAGGGACGCACAGTAGGATTTACGTCAGCATGGCGGGGGGGAAGTATGTAGTATAAGTTATGCTAATGATAAGATGCTAACAGCCCAAGTGCACTCGGATAATTCACTACAAAAACACATGCTGTAACACACTAACATTGATTTGACCCATAAAGCATCAACGGCTCTTGTAAATAGGGTTTCACTTTATTTGGAGTGAGACCATTAAGTGAAAATGGATATTAGTTGGATATTAATTGTGCCTAACCACCTACAAACTACACTAATGATGTAGCTTCTTTATAGGCGGTTAAGGTAGGGGCTATAGTACGGGTTTAGATCTGCCCATTTTTGTAAAGTAGGCAGCATTTGTGTGTTGAGAGGCTGAAAGCATGGATGCTGCTTTCACATCCCAAAGACCCACTTTACATAACCGGTGATGTCCTTGATTACAAAACTAATTCAGAAACCACATTACATAGAAGACAACCGCTGTAACTTGCAAATGTTTCTGTCGCAATATGCAAACTCTTGAAGTCGGGATGCACCAATACGGATCAGGTCGATACAGACTCAATTAGTTGGATTTTGTCATTTTGACTTAACAGTCAGCAGAAAGCTGCCAACAAAGCCATTTGGCATCTCTTGCTACACATCAGTGGTTAACTGTCCATGTTAGAAATAATAAAATGTAACCGCATGGTCCTTTTTTGTTTTGTTTGTTTGCTTGTTGTGGGATTGGCTGTTACTGACATGACACAGCAGTGCCTACTGACCATGTATAAAACATTTTAAAGTGAAAAATAAGGCTTGCTTTGCAGGCCCTAAGTCTTAAGTTAAGAGGTTGCGTTGGCTGGTATACTCCAAAAATGGCTGACTTGCTGCTGATGACGTCAAAATACTATCCCCTGTTGTCAGTGGCGACTGGTCATTAGGGGCAGGCACAGCCCCACCTAGTGTCAGCAGAAAGTATTAAAATAATGATTACAACAAAATGCAAAAAATTAATTAAAAAATATATTAAATATATTTTAAGATCATGTTTAATCATCTGATTCGTCTGTACATTGCTGTTTTAGTATGTGTTCTTCTAATTAGTGTCTACAGTGTGTGCCTATTGAGCTGTTTAGAGCCATGTGGGACAAAATCTGATCCTGCCCCTCCCTCTGACTGTCTAAGTGAACGGTGACTGCAAAAACTACACTGCGCATGCTCAGAGTATTTTGTGGCAAAAAATAATGACCATAGGGGCAAAGTGCTGCCATCCCCACCATACGTCATCTCACATAATTCAGAGCTGATTGGCTGTCAGTACGTGTGCCGCGAAAAGTGTGCTGTGTGAAGAGGAGACGAGAGAGCTGCAGTGAGGCGTCCTAAAACCAGGAAGTAAGCTGCGCATGGCTTCCCTCGACCTAAAAGCAATGAGATTTCTCCATAGGATTTTAGAAAACAGCTCAAAATAAGATCTGTGGGAAACGTAGCTGTTAGATAAATGTACGTTTTGTTCAGCTGGATAATATCCACATGTCTACCCTACTTTTATCATTTTCGAATCAAAAATCTATTGATTAGATTAGATTTATGATAGACTTTTGAAACTACAAGAAGATAAGGAGGACTTTTACAAAAAAAGTAATAGAGATTTTTGTCCAGAAGGATAGGCAAATGGACTCAATCTTCAAGTCAAGGTAAGACTGCAATGTTATTGAAAATGGGATCTTACTAAGAGAGAACAATTCAATATTTAAATGATAAAATTACATTTTTGTGGGTATCCTTCTGTTGAACTGTCTGTTTAAAAGTAATTGAAGCATCAGACAAAAAAAGCTTTTGAAAATAATATTATATTTTGATTTAATATATTTGTAAACCTGAAGAGTCAGTGCCAGTGCCTCACCAGCCATGAACCTCTCTGCAGAAGCTTATATATAGACATCTGAGTTTTTTGTGCCCCACCACTTTTGTACATATAGAAACGCCACTGCCTGTTGTGTTAAATGGGGCCGATCTACTCAACTATGTTAAATACTGAATTTACCAATCCTGACCATTTTTTTCAGAACTTCCTGTTCATTTGGAAGATATTCATTTTCATCAAGTTGTTGGTGCATACAATATTGTTTTCATATTTTATTTAACAATTCAGTAATACACTTTGTATTTATGTGTGACCTTTAGGTTTGCAAAGTTAGCAAAGCAATGTTTAAGCCAGGCCTGATTTTATTTTAAACATGCAACAAGGATCCCAGTCACTTCCACACACACAGTAAGGCATACAGTTTATTAATCTAACACCGGTATCAGTTTGGTAGTCAAAGCCCGAGTATCAGTATGCAGGCTTAAAAAAAGTTGGATCAGTGCATCCATATTTAAAATGTGACCTACTTCAAGTTCATCCAATGCTAGAAGGCTGACATGTAACAGCAAGTCTTCTAAGAAGCTTTAACATCCATGAAGCACCCTAGATAATCCAGAGTTTTGTTCCATTTCGGGTTGCAACATCACAGCATCCATTAACTGGCTGTCGTCAGTGCATAAGCAGCACGGAAGCAATTAGGAAAGGACTATCATGTGGATATCAACAGTCACTCACTTGTTTCTCTCAAAGTTGAATAAAAAAAAAGATTCCAAGATGCGCTATGCACCGTCAAAAACAGCCAAGAGGAAAGCCAGTTACAGTTCAGCCTTAAGAAACGATACAAACAAAAGGTTTGACAGGTTTCTGCATTCTGTCTGTGGCATGCCTGACAGAAATGTACCATGGCCTAGTCTTCCTTTCTTTCTGTATACACAACATCTGTCCCACATGGCAATTGGGGTTCTGTGTGTTTCTAACGCTATTTTGTAAACACAACAGGGGCCATACTGGAAAGTTAGCTTCATTCCAGTCCACATAAAACAAACATGGAGAGAGCAAGCAGCTTTACGAGAAAAGCTATGGCCCGACAACATAAAGGAGAGGTCATGATTGCTGGAGAACAACTCAGGTATGAAGAGAGAACGGAGAGCTGGAGTGGATGTATGACATGTCTTTGGTCCGGTTTATGGGGGATTCAAAGTGTTAGGTCAAACATATGGCTGATTAATTTCAAGGTTGAGGCTACACGATGGAAAACTGATCAAGGAACGACGCTACCACCTGCGCACGTATCCAAACTGCTTTGTGGCACAGGAACTTATAGACTGGCTGGTGAGCCATAAGGAAGCTCCGGATCGAGCGACAGCCGTCTGCCTCATGCAGCACCTCATGGATCATGACATCATTCACCACGGTAACAATGAAGCCGATTGAAAGGGGATATATGAAGACCTTCTCTGAATTCATGTTTTTCTATTGAACTTTTATGAAAAGACAGACTTATTTCAAAACTTATCCAATGGAGCAGATGTGGCTCAGGGGAGCTAACCAATTTAGATGGTCAATTGTTTGATCCCCAGCCCCTGCAGCTGACATGTTGAGCAAGATACTTAACCCACATTTACTCTCGTAGGCATGTTTATGGTATTAAAGTTTACTTAAATTGCTTTGGATCATCAGTAAAGTGACATGTAATGTGATTTGAAACCGTATGTTTTCTTTTCATAGTTTGTGATAAGAGGTCAGTATTGAAGGATGCCAAACTACTGTACCGTTTCCGGAAGGATGACGGCACCTTTCCCTTCAACACGGAGGTGAAAATCTTCATGCGAGGACAACAACTTTTTGAACAGTAAGAGCTACAGTTCGTTTTGGTGCGGGGATACTCTTCTTTGACCTAAGAGTGTACTAGTTGGGATCCCAAATTGGTAACTTTGAAATGCTATATCCAGCATTTTCATGACGAATCTACTTAGGGTTTTTGTGTCTCTTTCTCAAGTCTCATAGGGGACAAGGACTCCATTCTGCAGTTGAGAGTGGAGCATGGCGTTACCTATCAGCGCTCCTTTCCTGGCTGCCAGTTGATCAACTGGCTCCTTCAGAACAAGGAGGCAGAAAGCCGGCGTCAGGCCCTGGATATGTGCCGCATATTGCAGGAGCATGGCATCATTCAGCATGGTGAGGGGAGTCTTTACTTTCCCTTTGATGTATAGCAACAGGACTGTGAGCTGTTGTTGGCAGTGGGGAGGGCTGGCACTTTTTAAAATCTGAAGAAAAAACCCTCATGGAGTTTTGTTTTTTAAATCCCATACATTTTAAAACGTGTTGTTTTGTGTCTTTCTTTGTCCCTTTCCCACCACTAGTGGCAAAGAAGTATGATTTCTTTGACAGTGGACTGCTGTATCAGTTCTGCATCAATTTTCGTCGCAAACGCCACCTATCTGAACTCTTGCGTGAAAGTGAAGAGGACAGCGAAGATGTGGTGATATTGACACAAGAGGACAACCATCTTGAAAGTCCATTTGTTTTGCACAAAAGCCATCCTCAAGAGGGCAGTAGTGCTTTCCAGTCAGGTAAAAACTGATCTCTTTCCATTTTTGCCCTATTTTTTGCCTATTTTATAAACTTTGAATACTAATGATCAAGTATAAAAGTCACTACTAATTAACTACGGTGGGGTCAGGTACATATCTGGAACAGGTTACCAGTGGGCGTCAAGGCAGCTTGAATTCCTCTCAGCTTCACTCTGCTGGATTTCCACCCTTTGTCCAGCTCAATTCAACTTCAGTAATATGTAATCCTAAATCAGGCAAGTGTGTAATTAATATTCATGTGTCAAATAAATGAAATGTTCTATTGAGGTCCAAAACTGGAAATGGTGAATGTTCTTGATTTGTTTTTAAACCTTTTTCCAGTACTTAGAAGAAGTTATACATGTGAAGAGTTATTGGCACCTGGTGCGCCTTTCATGAAGAAAGTGTTGACGGTGAGTTTGTTATAACTTTTTTGATTTTTAAGTGCTAACATTGGAGGCATCTCTGGTGTGTAAACAGCATTATTCCTGTATCAACTTAACAACAATACTCCTAAATTAAGTGGAGAATTAAATCACTTCAAAGTTGCCTAGGAACAAGATGTAATGCATTTTTGAGAGATTATTCTTCCATGTGGAATAATAATGTTGTTTCTTAACATTGATACAATATAATCCATTTAATTACTGCACAAAGTAATGTCACTCACCTTCATCACAGGTGATAGGAGATGACCTGGCCTGGGGCTTTGTTGTCAGAGGCATGGCTCCCTGTTATATGCAGGCTGTTGACCCTGGAAGCCCTGCAGCCGCTGCTGGAGTTAAGGTTAGATATATGTTTCACACATGGCACAGAAAAAAGTGCAATACCCTCAAAGGAATTTGAAAAACATCACATATTTGACTCTTAAGACCTGTGTACTTCACATTATCTTCTTTAGGTGCGGCAGTTTTTGTGCCAGGTGAATGGACAGTGTGTTCTCTACCTGGACTACAGGACAGTCTCCAGGATGGTGATGACAGGGCCTCGCACCGTTGTACTGGAAGTTATGGAACCACTGGAATGACAACATATTTCTGGTTTCAGACACAACTGCTCTGTTGGAAATGGAGGATCATTTTGTAAAATGTATTTCCCCCAATTACAGACTGGCAGAGTTCTTATCTACATTGTCTGGGGTCGGGGTTGGAATCACTGAACATGGTTATGGTCGCAGCAAGAGTTAAACTCAATGATTGTGTGTCTATAGTGTTCTCATGAATTAATGAGCAATACATGTTTGCTTTGTATGACTGAAAATCTGAGGTGGAAAAAGTACTCAGATCTTAAGTATTTAAGTAAAAGTAGAAATACCAGTGTAGAAAAACTCTGTTACACGTAAAAGTCCTGCAATCAGAATGTGTTCACAAGAAAGTACAAAAGTATTGACATCAAAATATACATATAGTGCTCATTTTGCAGATTGGCCGATATGAAAAACATGTTCTGAATATTGTTATTGATGCATTAAAGTATTTTCAAAGCTCGTTAATGTGCAGCTAGTTTGAATGACTTTGTATGCTGCAGGGTAGCTTGTGAATTTACTCCAGGTATAACTAAAGTCTTATTTAATTGTTGTTTACATTTCGCACCCTAATCTGAAAAGTAACTAAAATCCTAAAACAAATGCAGTGAAAGTACACTAAATAGGCCTAGGCCTACCTTTAATTTGTATTGGGGTAGAAGTACAAAGTAGCAGTGCCTCGAAATTGAACTAAAGTACAGTAGGCCTACTTGTGTAAATATACGCAGTTACTTTACACCAATGCTGAAAATAAAACATTTTTCCAAAACAACCACAATAGACCAACTTTTACCCATCCAACCAGCGCCTGCCCAGCTCCCTGCTACGACTTCCGTCTTTTTATCGTCGCCATTTTCGACTGAGAGTTGGCTTGTTTGTAATGGATAGCGTTAGCTAGCAGGCTAGCTTGACCACCAGATCAAACACAAGACTAACTTGACTTAGCCAGAGAACTGGGTGGTCCTGACAGTTATTCTTGTATATTGTTTTCATTTTATGTGCACCCCTCTGTCCTGCCCTTCTCTCCTCAAGCTAAGTTGGCTAACTGTAGCTGATATAGCTAGCAGACTAGCTTAGTGAGCTAGCTGTGGAGCATCAGCACCGGGCTCAGAGGAGAGCGAACATCACCTCATCTGCCCGTCCCGATCAGCCGATCAACTTCTTTGTTGGCCATTTATGTATTGAGGCAACCGGCGATAGCTAGCCTACAGTCGTATCCTAAGGTGAGTAAATATGTGATTGAACTGATAGTTTAAATGAAGAAATAAATAACGCTAACCGGCTATGGAACGCTAGCTTAGCTAAGTAACCCTACGGACATACGCGGGCAACAGAGCTAATGTTGGCTAACCAACTAGCGCTAGCACAGAAAGCTAACAACATGTGGTGTAACTCTGATTACATAATAAATAAGGCATCAAATCAGGTACATTTCACTCCTTGTGACTCATTAACGATGTCTTTCTACTACGTATAACATCTGTATTTACTATGTATTACATAGGAATGTAACTACATGCATAAACCCTGCACCGTATACGTATATGCTTCTAAATCTGCATCTGATACAAATATATTTATTTATTTATACATTATTTACATTACTAACATTACTACAGCATTGTTCTGTTATGTGAATTCATAGGAAACTCATGCACTTTACCGCTCTTTGCAATTTCTGGTTGGATGCAAACTGCATTTCTTTGTACTCTGTGAAATGACAAAGTTGAATCTAATGTAATCTACTCCACTAAAATTAGAATATTGTACTTTTTACTCCACTAATTTTTTGTTGACAGATATAGTTACTAGTTACTTTCCAGATTCAGATTACTAGCTAAAACTATATATAATAAACTAAAAAATAAACTATGATTATATAATGTTAGGTTTAAATATCCAGCATTAAAAGTAGCTGCACCATGCCAATACTTTTATAGATTTGTACTTTTACTTAAGATTTTTACTGCAGGGCTTTTTAAATGTAACAGTACATTTTTTGTACTGTATTAATTCTACTTTTACTTAGCTAACATATACTAGTACTAATTCCTCCCTTGAATACAATTGAAGTTTGCCTCAGACTAATGAGCTGTTAATTTGATTTCAGGAGAGATGTATCAACTTCCAGTGAACAACCTTGCAAGGCTCAGGAAAGCTAGGAAACATGTGAAAAGAGCACTTGGCGACATTGGACTAGAGTACTGTAAGGAGGCAGCAGAGGTGAGTCTATTTTATTTGCATTAAAGTTAAAGCTTATTTATCTTTTTCATTCTTGTTTAAACATAGTTATAAGTGTGTGTAGGTGTGTATCTAAACCTACCGGTCTGGCTGATAATTACAAAATATTGTATGCAGTCAAATGTGCCTGATTTAATATGAACTAATCCTTATTGTGTACGATAACAATCCTAAATCTTTCCACAGGAGTTTAAAGAGTTTTGCCCTGATGAGCAATATGTACAGGCCAGTATGTGCCTTAATATCTGCTCATGGGATCCATCATATTCTAAAACACAGGTAAAAGTGATTTCTGTGTCCAAGGCCTTTTCACATTCTTATGCACAAATAACTATTTTTGTCTTAATACCATTGTTTTTCCCCCTGATGTTTTATAGGAATACAGATCGAAGCCATTCTGCTGCACGGAGTGCCCGTTTTCTTCCAAGTACTACTCGGGCTACAAAAATCACTTCCGCAATGTACACAGAAAAATCTTTGATGGTAAAATTCAGCTCAACTGTCCTTACTGCTCATTCACTGCAAGCAAAAAGACATTGGAGACTCATGTTAAAATATTCCACATACCCAAAGCAGCACAGCAAAGTTATGGGAATCCACAGGGAGCTGTGCTGGGAAAGAACAACAAAGTGCAAATTGATAGGGTGAGACAGGGAGATGGTGTGGAGAAAGCAATGTACTTTTGCAAAAAGTGCACGTTCCGGGACGCTCTTTACAATGTTGTGAGACGGCACATCTACAGGGAACATTTTCAGCATATTGTGTCACCATATCTTGGTATGGTTTCTGATTCATCTGTCAAAAAAGGTGCTAATTCTGTCAATGGCAACAACATCCTCTGTAAACGCTGCCCGTTTACCACTCGTAGTTATGAAGCTTTAGTGCAGCATGTTGTAGAGTACCACGAGCGCATTGGTGCTCAAGTAACAACTATGATTGGACATGCTAATGTTATTGTCTCCAGGCCTCAATCCTTGCCAGCTGCTTCTCAGAAGTCCCCTGTGATCATTAGGGGCCAAACAATTAGAATTGAACCAATGGCGCAATCAGTGATTGGCTATTTAAAGCCAATGGCCCCTGTTGTTAAAAGTCAGTACTCCATCGCATCCGGCAAGGTGCGTATCACACTTCCTGGGAATAGCTCTGTGGCTGAAAGTAATGCTGGTGTAAACACATCGCAGACACAGAAGTGGAAGATATGTACAGTTTGCAATGAGCTTTTTCCTGAGAACCTCTACAGTGCTCATTTTGAGAATGCACACAAGGCAAAGAAAGTATGGGCACTGGCCAAGTACATCATGAAAATCCACAACTTCACCAGCAAGTGTCTGCTTTGCAACCGCTATCTGCCCAGTGACACGCTGCTTAACCACATGCTAATCCACGGGCTCACCTGTCCGCAGTGCCACGCTGCTTTCCACAATGTTGAGAAGATCATTGAACACGTCGCCCAGGCTCATCCTGAAGACTTTGTTGGACCCCCAGGTGCATCACCTCTAACTTTTGATCTCACCATTAAACAAGATAAGTCCATCAACGTACAGCTTGTTGTGCTCACGTTCAACATGAAGGAATCGAGTAATGGTCAAGATCAGTCTGCTCAGAAAGTTTCAAAGCTGGCCAAGCTAACTAATCCGAGAATGATTGAAAAGAAAAGTGAACAACTTGTTCGAAACTTTGCCGGACAGAGCAAGAAGGCTGAGGTCGGGAAGACTTTGTGTCCGCTCTGTTTCACCATCCTCAAAGGTCCCATCTCCGAGGCTTTGGCCATGCATCTGAGGGAGCGACACCAAGTGCTCCAAACAATGCATCCTGTTGAAAGAAAGATGACATACAAGTGCATTCATTGCCTGGGTGTGTACACCAGTAACATGGTGGCTTCCACAATCACGCTGCATCTTGTGCAGTGCAGAGCTGTTGGTAGGAACCAGGTAAGCCAAGGCTTCAAGTCCGCCTTGACGCTCAACTCCTCCGGGGCTGGCTTCCTCAAGAGGCAGCCACCAACTCAGGCCTCAACCGACCCCAAGAAGATGAAACTGAGCAAGGAGTCAAATATGTCCTCCACAACTGTTGGAAATCAGTCCATACTTCACGGCCTCGCTCTGGATCCTGGAAGCTACGAGCACAAGACTTACGAGGCCCGGAAAGATTTTCTGACGGCCTACTTCAACCAGCGACCATACCTCTCTACTTGGGAAGAGGAGACGCTGTCTGCAAGTCTGTGGCTCTGGAAATCTGACATTGCTAGTCACTTCTCAGGCAAGCGAAGGATGTGCGAAAGACACTGCGAGTCCAAGAAGCTGTCTGTCCTGCTCGGCTTTGACATGCACGCTGTAAAGAAAGTTAAGCATGACTTGGAGTTTGTGGAAAGCACGATTACTGGCACCTTCACGGGGAGATCTGGAGGCCTCAAGTCTGGTACTCCAAGCACAGACCAAAACAAGCCGAGTGAGACACTAAAATGTACCTTAAAACTCAGTACATGCACAGAGACTATTTCCATTGACTCAGACAGTGAAACAGAAACAGTAGATAAACCTACTGAAAATGGAGATGCTGACACCAACCAAGATGAGAATGGAGATGCTGACACCAACCAAGATGAGAATGGAGATGCCGACACCAACCAAGATGAGAATGGAGATGCCGACACCAACCAAGATGAGAATGGAGATGCTGACACCAACCAAGATGAGAATGGAGATGCCGACACCAACCAAGGTGAGAATGGAGATGCCGACACCAACCAAGGTGAGAATGGAGATGCCGACACCAACCAAGGTGAGAATGGAGATGCCGACACCAACCAAGGTGAAAATGGAGATGCCGACACCAACCAAGGTGAAAATGGAGATGCTGACACCAACCAAGGTGAAAATGGAGATGCTGACACCAACCAAGATGAGAATGGAGATGTTGACTCTAACCAAGATGAGAATGGAGATGCTGACTCTAACCAAGATGAGAATGTACCATCTGAGGCGCCAGCAAACCTGACAGAAAAGGCTGAACCTTTGAACACTGACGACCCCTCTAGTGAAAAGGAAAGCTCTTTGCCAGATGAGAAAGCAAATGCTATGATGACTTTGTGTTAGTGTCGCTGCTTGGAAGTGTGCCTTGTAAACAGTATGAAAGGCAAACAAAAAGAACAGGTCTAAAGATGGTTACTAATCACACATATTTGGTCAAATGGCATGAGTGACTAAAACGAAACATTTAGATTGTGGGTGGGGGGGAATGACATGTAGTGCATAAATATATGGCATATGTAATTGACATTGTATATATTTTAGCCATTATTCTTTTGATAGTTTCCTCCTATGTTATTCACCTTAACTGTCCCAAGATTGGTTAAATGATTATTCAAACTTCCCCTCTTACATATTTTCTTTGTTGGGACAGAAAACTATCACATTGTTATTTCACATTTAGAACGTGTAGGATATGCTAAATGCTCATGTACATGTTTTAATAAATATGTTTGGTAAATAAAAACATTTGAAGTCTGTTACCATTTTTGATTCAGGTCTTATGGAAATAGATATTTTCTCATGTATAGAACATAATAGAGCTTTACATGTGTAATAGGGACGCTACATAGCTATGTATGAAGGTTTAATGTAGTTATGTCTATTCTCAATCGAAAAAAATTAATATTATTTGGATTAAGTTTAGTGTGTACTTAAATGTAAAGAAAGTGATATAAAAAGGATTGTAAAAAAAAAAGACTTTGTAAGTAAATGTAGGTTAAGTGCATGTTGTCAACTAGAGCTCATACGTTACTGAACTTTTAATTCACAGAATTAATCTTAAATGAACGAGATCACATTTTGTTTACGACAAGAACTAAGGACATAAGATTTGAATGAAAATATCTCCCCAGCTTTTTTCTTTGTCATTTAATTATAATTGACTTTAATTATAATTGTTCTTTTGGTATGATAACTCTGAATCAGGTTTGGGGTCTATCCATGTCTTCTCAGAGGTGGAAGAAGTACTCAGATTGTGTACTTAAGTAAAGTAGAAGTACCAGAGTGTAGGAATACTAAGTTACAAGTCCTGCATTCAGAATATTACTCAAGTAAAAGTATTAGCATCAAAATATACTTAAAGTACCAGAAGTAAAAGTACACATTGCAGGGTAGCTTGTGAATGTACTCCAGGTGTAACTAAAATCTTGATTGTATTGTAATTATATTTCACATCATTAATCAAAATCTTCAAAGTAACTAAATCAATGTTGGAGTAGTCTGTGGTATTCAGTACAAAGCAGCAAAACATTGAAATACTCAGGTACAGTACAAGTCTCTCAAAATGTTAGTTATTAAAGTGCATGCGTAAACGTAGTAGGTTACTTTACACCACTGCTCGTTCTGGAAAAGGAAATAACGAACATTTCTCCAGGAAAGAAACGTAAATGCTTTTCTAATAAATGTATTTCAACGGGCCCCTTCATTTCCGGTCTTTCTCAGACGCTGATTGGTCCAGCGGCCGAAGGAGGCGGGACTTCTGGCTGTACAGTAGCCGAATTGGCCAACCGCCAGCGTGCATCATAGTCCAGACCATAGTGTGCAGCTGCAAAAATGTCCATAGTCTGTTTCTATTCACAACTACAGCTTTTAGTAAGTCCATAGCTGCACTCTGAAAGGGAAAACAACCTTTTTAGCAGTTGTAAGTATAACTGTCAAATGATGATTACCTCATATCCTTCCCGTGAATGTAGTTTGTGGTCGGTTTTAGATGCGTTTACTAAATATAAACAGCTAGTTAGCACGTTAAGCTAAAACTAGTTATATCTCGTGACGTGTAACTAAAGCTGTCAAGGTAGCAGGTTGGCACATATATGTCTTCATGTACATCGTAATGGTTTAATGCTGTTGTATTTCCTAATGTTGAGCTTGTGAGGGTGCTTTGTTTTGATTATTTGTGTTAGCTTCAAATGTTTGCGACACTATTCGCTTTTTCATACATATTTTCTGCCATTCCAGACACCCATTAGTTTGAATTCATATAATAACAAAAGTGAAAGTTATCAGCAGATTGCTTACCCGTGCAGTCAACATGTTCACTTTATTGTGTACTAATGCAGAGCAAATACTTTGTATTCATTTGAAAGTATTACTCAGACTGTGACTGAATGTCATGCCTGATGTTTTCTGTGATGAATTACACAAGTCTTGAATGTTTTATGAGTCTCCAGTTACATATTCATGTCGTACAGTAATGAATAGAAACCAACGGGTGCTAAAACACTTAAACGTTGCTGAATGTACCTATTGGTGGAAGTTTGTACTTAAGTAAAAGTAGAAGTACCAGAGTCTAAAATACTCTGTTAAAAGTGAAAGTCCTGCATTCAAAATGTTACTCTAGTCAAAGTACAAAAGTATTTTGTAAAAGTGCATGTTTTGATTATATTTATTGATGCATTAATGTGTTTATCAAAGCTGGCTAAGGTGCAGATAGTTGTGACAGTTGTATTTATTCCTGGGTGGTTTTTTAATTGAGTCCAGGTGTAACTAAAGCAAAGGTTTAAAAAATGTAGTGAAATACAACTACAATATTTGCCTCTGAATTGTAGTGGGGTAGAAGTACAAAGTAGCCAAAAAAACGTTCAATACTCAAGTACAAGTACCTCCAAATTGTACTTGAGTGTGTTACTTGAATTAAAGTACTTAGTTACTTTGCACCACTGCATGGACTTCACTCCCCTCTCTGTATGCTTCCAGGCTGCACCATAAGGAGAAGACGCTCTAATGTGACGCCGCACAGACTGAGAGGAATGGCAGGAGAAACCATGGGGTTTGATTAGCCTGTCTGTGTGTTGGACGATCACTCTGTGGAAATCATGTCGCACAGGAACAGAGAGCTGGTGGAGTTCTTTGTGAGCTACAAGCTGTCTCTGAGGAACTACCCATGCTCTCTGCTGAGGACAGAGGACGCTGGCAGGAGGACTGAGGGAGAAAAGGCCGGCTCGGCCGCCAGCAACGGCTTGGCGGTCAACGGGGGCGGCCAGCCTGGGACGGCGTCCCCCCCCCCGGGTGATATGGAGCTGGTCAAGGAGGCTCTGAGGGACTCGGCCAATGAGTTTGAACTGCGCTTCACGCAAGCGTTTAGTGACCTCTCCTCGCAGCTCGACATCACTCCTGACACAGCCTACCACAGCTTTAAGAGCGTGATGGACGAGGTGTTCAGGGACGGGGTCAACTGGGGACGTGTGGTGGGCCTGTTTGCATTCGGCGGCGTGCTGTGTGTGGAGTGTGTGGAGAAGGATATGAGCGAGCTGGTGTCCCGCATCGCAGACTGGATGACCATGTACCTGGACGAGAACATCAGTCCGTGGATCCAGAGCCAGGGAGGATGGGTGAGTCAGCAGGGAGGAAGGGAGTCAACATGCAGGTTTATTAATGGCACTGACTGAGTCTATCCAAAACAGATAATGAGTGGCACACAGTGAGGTAAAAGTGTGGGAATAAAAACAGCAAATCAATACTCGGTATTAGCAGATCGCCTTTGTAGGCATATCAAGAAAACTACTTTTGTTTGAAGATATATTGTCCAAGAAATCCGTTCACTGAATTCTATTATTGTTTTTTATTCCCAAGTTTAATCAGTGCATCCCTCACTGTGTCTAGTGATTTAAAAAGCAATAACACAAGAAAAATAATCAGATTTTGGTATCGGAAACTCTCTGCCTAGAGGCTCTATATCCAGTCAGCTTTGAGTCACAGCATTTATTCCAAGGAGTGGCCAGAAAAATATCAATCACTTCTCCAACCACTCCTGCAGCATGGAGCACTTTTGTGCCATTTGTGCACTCATGCCTCATTATATTATTTATTAAAACATCTGAAAGGTACGGAGCACCCTAAGGGACATGGACAAGAAGAAAAAAATTATTTGAATTTTTTTTTTAAATAAAATATTTTTGCGAGATATCGCAAAACCCCTTTGCGAGATCTCGCAATACTTTTGCGAGATCTCGCAAAACCCCGTTGCAGTTTGTAGACGGTCCCTAAGCACTCCTCCTCTCCCTCCTCCAGCTGCAGATTGTGACCAATTCTTGATGTTTAGCTCGGATGACGGCGCGTATCGAACTGTTCTGATAAAAACGACTCTGGAGCTCGTTGTCTACCTTGCTATGATTGTAAAGTCATGTTGTTTGTATTTTTACAACGTTATGTTCATGAGTTATTGATCCGCGGAATTCGAATCTGTCAATAACTCAGCTCAGAGGAACGTGCATGTCCCTCGCTCCGAGTGTTTTCTTGAGGTGTCTTCACTTATGTGAAACCCTTTTATATATACAGTCTATGTGTGAAACCCGTGCCTATTGCCAAGCACTGATGTTATATCTTTATATTTAAGGCCAAGATCAAAGTAAAATCGATGAACCACTCCATTTTTTTTTTTTTTTTCTAAATATTATTTTTCTTCTTCTCCATGTCCCCTAGGGGGCTCCGTAGAAAGGTACTTTTATTAACCAGTATTTAAAAATATCAACAAACATTTGTTATCATCTTTCTTGTTGTCATCTGCAAACAAAAACAGGTATATTAAACTCCAACAATTTTCAATGTTTAGCGAATTATAAATGTCTTTCTTTCCTCATTAATATATTAGTGACAATACATTAAAATACAACAAATACATGTCTATTAGAAAAACAAACAGAAAATACAAATACTCTAAATACACACACATTTTCTCATTTATTGCAATTTTTAGATCATCAATTTTAAAGTTGCAATTACATACATGTTGTTCATAGGTGTAAAAGTAATATTTTAACCCCAAACTGTAGATTTTATGTGAAGTAACCCTTGATAGGAATAGGTACGGATCTAGGCAAATCCTCTCGTTTTTGTTTTGTCCGTCTGAATCATTTCTGTCTTCCAGGACTGCTTTGCTGAGATTTTCGGGCAGGACGGCGCTGCAGAAGTGAGGCGCTCTCAGGAGAGGATGAGAAGATGGCTGCTGGCTGGAGTGGCGCTGCTGATGGGAATGCTGGTCGGTGTGGTCGTCACTAAGAAACGGTGAATGTGCTTTATCGTGGCACCCCCCTGTGTATTGCTACGCCAACAAAAAGTTAAAAACTAAATAGTTGATGTTTACAAAAAGCCCAGTCTGCTTGTGCACTGACAGAATGTGGATTGGCTGACAGCAGTTTGCGGGAGTCTCTATAAAATGTAGCTTTGTGAGCCGGAACACCTCTCACCCCGCTTTGTCCTGTAACTTTTATTATTTTTAACACACGGCCAAGACTTTCAGTTGTTAAAGGGTGTGAACGTCCGGACTGGAAGTGCTTTAACTGATAAGCTAAGTGAAACAGATTCAGCTGGTTTGATGAGACTGCTTATTTTATGTTATTTCTCCTTTGTGCGTTTTCCAAGGACCAAACTTTTATTACTTACAAACTGACAAATAGAATATACGTTATACTTCCTCTTCACTGTGTAATGCTCAGCTCCTTTGTTGGCTGTACTGGAGTGTTAGGCATGCTTAAAAAAATAAATATATTTATGTTTTTCTTGTGTCTTTTTTTGTTGTTATGTAGGTGAATTAGTAAACCGTTAGTTGATAGACAGGAAAATAATCCTTATTTTGATAATTGATTAAGTAATAACCTGCAGATTATTTTCCGTTTAGTCTGATATTAAAATGCCTTTATTTTAGTTTCAGACTGAGAAAAACAACACATTCAAAGACATCACCTCAGACTTTAAGCAACAACTGGGATGGACCATTTTTTGCATTTCCTAAAGACTACAAATCTCACATCTCAGACTTATTCAGCGATTCAAATTTGTAGAAGGAAATAAAATTCTAATGCAACACACCATCGTAAACCCAAATAATCTCCTCTTTTGGTGCAGAGAAAGATATTTATATCTACATACATACCAAAAATGTTATGTTTACATTATCTGTATCTATGTTTTACATGCCTAGGGGGCTCCAAAGATAATTCTGCTGCTTCGGCCTGACAGGAACATTTATTTTATTCTAATCAAGAGCAGATGTGTTTTTGTGCCCACTGAATACCAATTTATCAGATTATATACCAATATTCTGATATAGACATCACTTGTTTATTAAGTACAGCAATCATAAATGTTTTCATAAACAGTATCCCAAATATTTCTGATCTACATGAAAGGATAGATCAAATATCTTTAATGAGGGAATCCACTTTAAATGTATTTTACCCAAAGCCTGTATAAATAAAGCTTTTACCAGATTAATTCAACACATATTCTTTTGTATTACGTGACACGATTGTCGTTGTTGAAGCGAATCAAGAATCACATTTCGAGCATCTTCAAGAAGTAATGTTATTGTGTACATTCTTGATGTTACCCGCTGTGTCTAAAACGTAATCATATTCAGCTCAGTATGCTATCATAATATGAGCCATCAATGGACATGACAACATACGCACACATAAAAGAGTGTTATCTCCAAACTGCAGTGTGTGGAGTTGGACATTCTGTGTCAGTTGGTGAGAAAGTGGAGCTGCAGTGTTGTCTCCTTCCCTTCAGGGGGCGCACATGCACCACATGTTTCAAAAGAAGCATGCTGCCTGCACAGTAAACTGAGGCAGTTGCATTCAAATCTATATTATAACAGTAGTGTTGACATGTGTTCTGTTATTCAGACAAGCCTCTGTTTCCCCTTTCAGAAAGACTGTTGTTGGATATGACTCTCAAACACATCATGATTATATCCAAGGTGGTTATGATCTGTCTAATAGTCTCACAACGTATCATAAAAGATAATAAAACCCTTCAGCAGCAGAGGAGCGCTAACGGACGGTTTGTGAGTGAACTTGGCGGCCTGTGGTTCCTAATCTTTCCCCGTCATTTGTTGCCATTTCCCCAGAGCAGAGCTGGCGGTCACAGCAGCAGATAAACAGCGGATTGAGACCGTTCATTTTTATTATTTCATGTCTTTTCTTTTACAATGTATTGTGTCTCTTGTGAAAGTTTTACCATTTTATTTCTTGGGCTCACTATAGTTTGAATGTTTCTCTAGCAAGAGAAACTTCAAATGTATTCATGCACTGGTCCATTTTGCAAGTTTGGGCATTTTTCTTCCATAAGATTAGAAAAGTAAACGTCTAAAACGCTAAATTAGCATTTTTAGATTTCTACTTAATCCACAAGAAGTTAGCACGTGCATATTTACATCTAAAATGTTGGAAAATAGGTTTTATTTTATTAATACAAATGTTACATATTTCTTTTCATATTATTACGAATGACTTCTAAGACATTTGAATCTGAATGATATGCACTTCACATCAACGTATAATCCCCCAAAAGTTATCTATGAAAAAAAGAAACTGAAAATGATTCTTCCTCTAAGACTAGTTGAAAGAAAACAAACAAAGTACAAATGTGTCTGAGCTTCTGCAGATTTCTCCTAACTTATACAATAACAATATTCAATACTTTTCTCTTATCTAATTTTTACGTAGTTTCCTCTTGTGAGTATTGTCCACAGATTCAATATATTACATGGCTAATATATGTAATATGTAATGTAAAGCACTAAAATAAATTCAATTAATTATTAAGGCGTGTGGTGCAGTGGGTTGTGCGTTGGTGTTCGGATCAGGTTCAAACCCCACCGCATTAGCATGTCGTTGTGTCCCTGAGGATTGTCCACAGTATTGAGTATGTAAGTCGCTTTGGATAAAAGCGTCTAACAAGTAACTTGTAATGTAATTAATAAAATGGAAAAATCAAATAAGTATTTACACTTAAACACTTATTTAGATAAGATAAAGCCTTGTTTAGAAATTAAATAGGACACTTTAGAAAACGTGCAATAGAAAAAGTAATTATCTTAGTGAAAGATATGAACTGGGGAAGTTTCATGAGGAGGTATCAGTACAATATTCACCTGTCGTGATTTAGGGTCGACTTTGGGCACATTTGGTAAATACAATCAAATAGAACACCCCTCGTTTCACCCTGTTACATCACATGACACCAATACATTAACTTCCCATCACCACAGTCCCGAGGGAATCATGGGAAATATGCATGACAACACTTCTGTTGGTTAGTGGACTGCTCATAAAACTATGCTGCACGAGAAATGATCACGAGTTAGACGTTTGGTAATGAACTCGTACAAATGCTGATCATCAAGATATTTTGATGATGATCTGGTGTGTGTGTGTGTGTGTGTGTGTGTGTGTGTGTGTGTGTGTGTGTGTGTGTGTGTGTGTGTGTGTGTGTGTGTGTGTGTGTGTGTGTGTGTGTGTGTGTGTGTGTGTGTGTGTGTGTGTGTGTGTGTGTGTGTGTGTGTGTGTGTGTGTGTGTGTCGGGCCCAGATGTTCGCAGGGCCGTGCATGAATGCAAGTCTTATTTCTTCTTGAGGTCTGCAGTGAAGCGTGTACACATTTGCTGAATATGAAAACACTCTCAGTGTGTGCCCACAGATCATGAAACACGACCGAGAGTTCATCTGACCCGAACATGACTCGTTTATTTTGAAAGTAAATCTATATGCTTTCTTGTATAACATCTTCCTTAAAACCAATGAAGATAGCTATCTGTAAAAGAGTTAATTTAACCTAGCAGTGCTTCATGTGCCTGCAGATAAAACCAAATGATTTATTGCATCTGGTATCATGTCCTAAAGAGGACAGGGTGCTCCTTGCTGTCTAACCGTCAGGGAGGGTGAGGGTGGTGTTGCCAGCAGCAGGTGGATGTTTGGGGGTCTGTGGCCTCGGTGATAACCTATCAGTCATCTCGCAGAGCTCAGTGGCAACCCCAGCCCTGCAGCTCAGCACAACACACTGCACTCATGCATCTGAAATACACTACCTTACTGAGGAGATGGTATACAAGGACAAGAAACATGTTTCTCTGCATTTATGGATTTACAGTTATTTTATGTTGCAAAATCCTGTGAAAAAGCGTGCACTATGTAGTGTAATCTAATCATACAGTAAGACATGCTCAAGTTTGATCAGTATGATACAGTTATCTATTTTTATAATAATGGAAACTGGAACCTGAATGTGTCCTCTAATTACTGCAGGACATTTTTATTTATTTTATTGTTTTACTACAGTATGTGGTCAAAGTGATGGTGGTTTTGCTACTTTTACTCAAATAAAGAATCTAAAGAACGTCCAATATACTCAAGTCCATGGTGATTTGTGGCCATATCATCTCATTCATTAATAATGAGTTCACAATAATGTGTAAGTGTCTGGTGATGAATGTGGGGCTATTATCACCTAATACGATGCTGTAATGTTATTATTATTATTATTATTATTTTTTTAAATAATTGAATCTGTAACTTTGTATAAATGTTGTAGTAAAAGTAAAAATGTTCTCTCATAGTGGAAGTATAATGTTAGAATACATGGAAATACTTTACATTAAAATTGTACTTTAGTACAGTTTTTGAGTTTTAACTTTCCACTTCTGTGAGGAAGAAACAAAAATGGATGTCAGAATCTGTCATGTCAAGACACATTGTAGAGTGACCCTCACGAGAGTGGACATTTTACGCATGAAAAATCCCCTAAACAGTAATAGCAAAAGCAAACATGAGAGAGAGTGTGTGTGTGTGTGTGTGTGTGTGTGTGTGTGTGTGTGTGTGTGTGTGTGTGTGTGTGTGTGTGTGTGTGTGTGTGTGTGTGTGTGTGTGTGTGTGTGTGTGTGTGTGTGTGTGTGTGTGTGTGTGTGTGTGTGTGTGTGTGTGTGTGTGTGTGTGTGTGTGTGTGTGTGTGTGTGTGTGCTTGAAGCTCAGTCACTGATACACTACATTTAAAACCCAGGTCAAAGTGTTTAAGCACTTCAGTTTAATGTTCTTCCTTTCCACAGAATGGAGAATTAGCATAAACCCGCTACGCTCAATCACTCTGTCAAAGTGCAGCGTTCCTGCACAAAGAGACTTGTATCCACCTGAGCAGAGGAGGACAATGCACCCACACAGAGAACTTTCTGCGGTCGGCTCACCGCGCTAAACGGATAAAGTGAGAATTCAAATGACATCCAAAACAAAAGCCCTCATAACTCCCGGCTGAATAAGTCACACGGTTTTTATTTTGGACTGTAGAGTTTCAATATGAATGTATGGATACAAAACAGACACAAAGCTTCATGAATCATTTCACATCATGAATAATAGAAGAGATCAAGCGGTCAAATGAGTATTTACAGTTGATTTCATTCCCTTATCAGTGTGTTTACATGCGCAGCAACCTCAGCTGAGTGATTGCATCTGACTTCAAACAAAACCTACATGATCAGATAAAAACAAATAAAATACAGTGAAAAATAAACAGAAAACTTCACAACCAATGTAGAAACGGATATGTACAAATTCACACAAATAACTGGCCAATTGCTCGATATATTACTGCCCCCAGGGGCCTGTCTCTACACCATTGTGGGCATCATACCAGTGTTGAGGTGGTGTGTGTATTGAAATGAGTGTGAGGGGTGCAGCGGTTGGGGTGTCGGCATGAGGTGGGGTGCGTGGCTGTAGGAGAGGAGGGAACCGGGTCCGAGGGAGTAGGGCCCGCAGTTGTCCATGGGCTGAGGCCCATCGGAGTACGACTCAAACATGGCCACCTTCTTGCTCTTCTTGTTCTTGTTGGACACCTTCCTGTTGCGTGTCTGGATGCCCTCCTTCTTCATGGCGAGGGGCCGGCTCACCTGGGAGGAGAACCAAATCAAAGGGTCTATTTCAAATGTAATGCAGCTCTTTAAAGGGGCCCTAATAACCGTTTTGGGTTTTCCCTTCCTTTCCGTTTGGTATATACGTCGGTTTGTGTGCATGTAAATGGTCTGCAAAGGCTAAAATTACAAATGTCTCTCCCACACTCCCCCCCCCTGACTCCTTTGTTTACTTCCTTAAAGGTGGGGTAGGTAAGTTTGAGAAACCGGCTCGAGATCGCTAGAATTTGAAAATACACAACCGGAGAAAATCTGCCACTTTCTTATAGAGCCCCTCCTCCAACACACACGAACGCGCACATGACCAATGAGGGCACGAGATCAGTTTGTGCCCCGATGGAAGGCTGACAGGCAGGTAGGCCATCCAATTAATACTGTAAAAAGTACAACCAATCCGTTTAGCCGGGCCGACTAAACGGATTGGTTGTACTTTTTACAGTATTACGGCTTCTCCAGATGACATTTTTTATGGATTTGTTGTCAAAGCACTTCAGATATTCATTGCTATCGGGATGTTAAGAGCATTCCATGGAATATAACAAAAAGTGTATCTCGAGCCGGTTTCTGAAACTTACCTACCCCACCTTTAACATAGTTACATCACATTGTACGTGATAGGCTAAGGGGCGGGACATCTCTAAGCAGCTGACCAATCTGTTATTCAAGTAAAATGTTGTCTGCAGAAAAAGAAGGAACAAGACAGAGCTTCATCCAGATGACGGACTCACATTGTGCAGTTTGAAGTAGAGTCCACAGGCGTTACACACGGGCTCTCCGCTGGCGTTGCGTCTCCACAGCGTTGTTGTGCTTGTGTGACAGTTGGCACACACTGTACCTGCCCGCTTGCTGACAATCTGGAGCACAGGAAATCAAATCAGGGTTTTTAAACTGCTGAGGCAAAGGAAAGGTGTGTCGGTGCATCCTATTGGGTCGTACCAGTCTCTTCTTGGGGCGGATCAGGGGTCTGTTTTGGCCGTTCATCTTGTGGTACAGTCCACAGGCGTTGCACAGGTAGTGGCCCGTACCATCCCGGCGCCACAGAGGGGTGGCTGTGGCTCCACAGTTAACACACTCTCTGGCCTCTGTTCAAAATAACCAATACGCAGTTATTACTCAGTTATGTATTGTAGTAAATGAAAGGGTTAACACAAAATGCTTCACATACATTTAAGAGATGCTTAAAATAAATCAGGCTGTTTGGAAGCAGATTCTCCCAAGTCTCATAATACAGTCTGGGATCATTCATCACATTTAGTCCATTTGTATTGAAGCTTTCAGTCATATCACATGATCTCCACTAGCAGATGGACGTACCCAGTTGCTACCGAAGAGTAGAGTCGTACGAATGTTTTATTCAATTAGTCTATTTTGTTTAAAGAATGTTGTCAATGGCACCAGAACAACTAGATTTCTGGATGTGGGCCACGTGACTTGATGTCAAGTTCGAGAGAAGGCAATTTTATTTTTTCAAACGTTTTAAAGAAGACAAACACACCATGAAAGTGCATTCTCACCTGGAGTGGATATCCTCATCTTGTTGCGGAGTTTCGGGGAGAAGGAGGGGTTGATCCAGGCTCCTGGTCCGGCGTAGTTGTAGTCCTGCGGACCCGTCATGTACGGGCTGTAGGGGCTCAGCATGTGTGGGTGTGACGATGAGGTGTACACACTCGCAGCAGCAGGAGTCAGATTCATAAAGCTGCTGCTGACCCCCGACCCCCCCAGCGGGCTCAGCCTCTCGGCCTTCAGGGCCTCTTGGAGCCGGGGGCTCTCCCTGCCCGGAGACCCATAGCCATCCCTGGAGGAGGTGAAGGAGGAGGTGAGGCAGGGGGTGTAGAGGGAGGTGGGGGTGTGGGAGTGCATCTTAGAGAGGGGGCTGCTGCTCCAGGAGGATCCAGGGGGGGTGTAGGGGGAGTGGCTGCTGCCTGCCCCGTCCAGCAGCTGCAGGTTACCCAGGAGGCTCGGGGAGGAGAACACCTGTCGGACTTTGGGACAACAGATTTACTCAGATTACATTCACACTTCAGATTCGGAGTACTTAATCAACCCTTCAATTGACATATAATGGAAATGTGTCTTTGGCAAGCGGTTGGTTCTTCCACTCTCTTGGGTCCATTCAAACATCAGCTGTATTAGAAATGTATAATTTACTACACAATAATATAAACCTATACAAGTTAAATTAGGTGATGGTGTTGGTGGCAGAGTGTCCTATAAGAGGGATCATCAAGGGTTGGAACGGGAGCCTAATTATGTGTGTGTGTGTGTGTGTGTGTGTGTGTGTGTGTGTGTGTGTGTGTGTGTGTGTGTGTGTGTGTGTGTGTGTGTGTGTGTGTGTGTGTGTGTGTGTGTGTGTGTGTGTGTGTGTGTGTGTGTGTGTGTGTGTGTGTGTGTGTGTGTGTGTGTGTGTGAGCAGGTATGATGTGTGATGGGCGACAGTGAAAGGAGCACTGACCCGAGCTGTGTCTGTAGGTGGGAGGCGCTCGGCTGTGGCTCGGGGTGGAGAAGAAGGAATGGAGACCGGAGTAGTCCGGTTCCTGGCCGGAGAAGAAGGCCTCCGCCTCGTCTCCGGGAGGCAAGAGACCCGGCTCAGAGGAGAAACCGGCCAGAGGATCTGAGCTGAGCAGAGCCGGAGGAACCCAGTGAGACTGCTCTGAATCCTCCATGGTCACAGATAACACCTCAACCTAAAGCACTACAAGGAATACATAACAATGTGAGTAAAGCAAAGGCTCTACGGGCAACAGCTTTTAAGGTCACTATCCTAATGGAGCTCAACATGTACTACATGCGTGCATTTATACAAATCAAACAACAGTTAGATGTTAACAAAAGACCACAAAGAATCCTAAAGCACAACTCGAGGGATAGGAACAATATTTAATATGACAACTACATTTACTGCATTTTCTTCGTTACATAACATATCTTTGAGCTTAATGGAAATAAAGTGTATGTGTTGCTGTTTTAAAGCTCCTGGAACCACGTATAGTTGGATAGAAACACATGAGACTTGAAGTCACGAAGGAAAATAAAGCATTATGCCTTAAAGGCTAAATCTTCACACACCAAAAATCTAAAGTGTCTCCTTTACTGTGTGTAAGTTTGTCAATCCATAAATCTTTGCGTGCTTGGTATATAAACACATTTTCAGCGGGGTGTGTGAGATTTCTGCCAAATGAATCCTCTCTGGATTATTATTTCAAAAACTAAAAGCCTTCATCAGACTTTTTTTTTTGTTGCAGTGCCACAATTAACTGTATTTGATTTACTGTCACTTTGATTGCATTATCTCCACTTCATAACAACCACTGCAACTTGAAGTTATCAGGGGTCGCGATCTCTCGACAGCAGGCTTCTTCAAACTTCCTTTTCAAGGATCCTCATTTCACTGTGGCTGAAAGTAAAAAGACTTAAAATAGCCGAGTCTATAAAAGTAGTGATGCAGCCAGTGACCCAACAGTTTCTCAGCGGCCTTTCTGCTGTAGGTGTGCCAGTTAGAAGAATGCAAAAGACATGTCCTGTGGGACACCCCGTCGCAGTACAGGGTGGACACACAGACTAAAAAAAGAGATGTTTTCTAAGTGAAAGTATTGGTGGTTACTTCTGTCACCCTGCTTTAGATGATGAGATGTTTTCACACCAGTTCTCTCTATTTGTGAGGGTGTACGTACCAAGTAATGCTGAATTACTCACAAATAAACACCATTTATGACACCATGTTCTGTCCGAGAGATGAAAAGCAAATGTGCTGCCCTTTAAAAATATAAAAATGACTTCTTAACTGAAGAAATTTAAAAAAAACGCGGAAATGTCAAAGTAGGAGGCCAGAGCGAGGCCGCTGTTGCTCCATATCTTTAGAGGAAAGAGAAGAGGAAAGACAGAGAGGCTGATGGAGGCTGATAAAGTCTGAGAAGATCTGATAGGCAGCATTATTATAATGCTAAATAAGATCCTGCAGGAGCTCATCTGATTCATAGAAATCACTTATACTAGAGATGCGACCAATGTTCAAATACAGCAAGGTGAGCATGGAGAACACAGAAAATAGGCCCTTTTAAGTAATAGATTTAAAATCATTAGCAAAAACAGGAACAATTGATTCCCAAAATGTAAAAACAACAACATTTGTTTGATTAAATACCTGGATTGCATACACACACAATATGTCATATTTAAAATGCATAACAAATACCTGTTTTAATGTATTAAAGGCATTCATTAATGCTCACACGAGAACGTAAGGAGAATTGGAAAGAACCTAGTTGTGACAGTTATCACTTATAACATCACTGATATTATTTTTAGTCGGATATTTAATTAATTGAACTCTCTTGAAGTCAACTTAACGCGTGACGAAGAAGCTCAATGTTGATGTTAATTGATTCCATCACTCGTTTGGACACAGACCTCAGAAACATGCTGAACAAATATACAAAATAGTAATAATTGAAATGCTAGAAATAATGTCACCCTACTGCAAAGACCTCATCTCTCGTATTTCTAGAAGTCAGAGTCAGTCAAGCGATAAATGCCCTGAAAGCTGGTTAAAGTTTAAATGCATTTCTTTTGATCACACTCCTTAATATGTAATCTGGATTATGTGCTGGAGTCAAAGAGCCGAGGGGTCGCCTACCTGAGGGTCTCAGAGGGGCGTCAGTGGAGGACGAGTGGAGCTCCTCACTAAAGGCTGAAGGCAACAAGAACACAAACTTCTCCAACCAGCAGACAAACTTTAGGGCTCAGAGACCATGGGAGGGGTCGGGGGGGGGGGGGGGGGGGACAAGGACACACCTCCTTGGTCCAGAGAGAAATGTGAGGCTTGGATTAAACATGACTTGAATAATGTTTGTCTTATCAGAGACTTTTGGCTCTCACGGGAAGTGTGAAAGGCGTCCCCTTTAAATCCTTCCTCTAATCCGTGAACCGATCCCAATGACATGTTTGTTCTTTTACTCTGTTATTTCATGTTGTATTCATATATAAAACTGCAGGTGGTTTTTGTTGTTTTTGTTATTTTAACGTTGTTTCCTTACACATGTATTT